>NW_011967236.1:1431413-1705737 GCF_000949405.1 Vollenhovia emeryi | reverse complement strand
GGACACGATCGATGGCGTCGCGCAAGTTGGCGGGAACGTTTCGGCAAAAGAACCGCGGGGCTGACCTCGCGCGTTTCCCCGAGAAAGGCGACCGAATGCGGGCGTGAACGCGGGATTTCGCGCGAACGTCTCTCTTGCCGCGCGTCACGCGTGAAATTCTACACTCGCGAGGAGACACGAACTGAAATCGCGGCCGGGTGTGTTAGCGTCGCGCGAGGTTACGGCGGCGCGACGGCGACGATACGGAAGATTCCGGCTTCTCGCGATCTCGGTGGATCGTCGACGCACGAGTATCGAATCAACGCGATTGCTACCTTGATTGAACTCAACGCCGTTGTGCGTGCCTTCGTGAAACGCGTCGTGGTGGCCGTCGGTGCGGGAGAACGGTGCACTGCGCGTCCGTCGTGCTTCTCGAATAATCCAACATGGCACCGTTTTCTGGCGGCACGCACGGTACTACTCGAGTCGAGTGAACGACGCGCGACGATTCACTTCTCACTTCGATATCGCTCGCGCAATTAAACACGTAAATGCACACGTTGACGAAAAATCGAGCCTCGTTACGTTTGATTTATTTAATCCATTTTATACACTACCGAAGGCACGGCAAGCGCGAACGGTAGACGGCGATTCGGCGGTCCGCTTCCCGTATGGCGAGTTAAATGAACGCTCCGAGAAACGAAGACGACGTCCCGCGGTACGTGCGAAATCGAAAAGCTCGATCGGGCAGTCGTGACGTCGTTTAATTACGTCGAGAACGAGCGCGCACACTGTCCCGTGGCATCCGCCGCGGCGGCTCGAATGCTACTGCGATACACGAGAACGTTCGTTGACCTCGGCGCGCGGCGCGGGCGGCGCGACGTAAACACTGCCGAGCGGCGCGCGCGGGGGACAAAAAACATCGAAAGAATGTGGCGAAAAACATTAACAAATACGCCGCACCCTGTCCGTTGGTGTTCACGTGTAAACGGGCTATACTTCTGCGTTTTTGCTTAGTACTGACAATCGAATTATGTATGTTTTATACATAGACATAGAAGATAGGACCCAGTATACGTGTCACGTACATAACAGACAGAGAGGCAAAATAGAGTGACCGCAGGAGGCATGAGAGGGAGCGAGAGACAAAACATTGTGCGCAAGTGAATATTTTGTCTCTCGCTCCCTCTCATGTCCCCTGCGGCCACTCTATTTTGCCTCTCTGTCTGTTATGTTCGTGACAACTTTTCTTAAGGAAATGAATGGGCATGCTGGGTCTATCTTTTATGTCTATGGTTTTATAGCAACATTGAACGTGAAAACTTCGTGATAGAAGAAATCCTACTCATTTTCACGTAGAATTAAAGCTATGGAAAAATACGACCAATGAATTAATGCAATAATAAGATAGAATGGCTCGCATTAATATTCGAATACCATAGTACTTGAAACATAACTAATCTATATATTATTAAATGTTATAAATATAATCGTTATGAAATTATGTACCTAAACTATTGTTAACATATAGGTTCATTTTGCACCAGACATGTGGGAACCAGATAATAAACACAAATTAAAAAATATGCAATTCCAACAATATTTGGGTTTTTTCTAAAAAAGCAAGTACCATCGAAAGACATCAAAACTGATGGTAGTATTAATGTTGATAAAATAACCAATATAAATGACACCTTGGAGCCTACAATGGATAACGATGAAAAGAATAAAACAAACACACATTATATTTTATTCTTTTATAATACTATGTTTTTTTATTTGTGTTTATTACATACAACGTTTAAAAGTCGATAGTAAGGTTATTAATCACGTGACCTTTTTTGTTGCTGAAACGGCCGGTTCGAGCGACACGTGAAAATGCACCTTAAAGCCTGTTGAATCTTCGTTGTGATTGGCGCGAGGCTTGACCGAGCATCCAATCAAGGAGTGGTGCCACTTGAGATCAGTGGTGCCACTGCAACATTTATCAGTGCGCGGAGTAAGTTTATACTTCTGCGGGAGTGCAGGAGGAATCCGGTCAGCTTCATCGGAACGTCATTCGTGGCAGACGAAACTGCGCGAGCTTGCGAGCTTTCGAGCCAATTCCTCGTTCCCGGATAACCGACGACACGACTTGTCGTCGCGCGCGCTTTCAACGACCCGCCGTTCTCTCCGCCCGCGGTACAAGAGCCTCACTTATCGATCCCGGCAGCGAATTGATCCTGCCACACCCCACTGTGGCCATTTTGGACGATAATCGGTGGAAGCTGTGCTAAAGTCGCGGCCAGCCATGGATCAAATTACGCCGAAGGAGGTGAAGATCCTCGAGAATCCGGAGGACATCCAGGAGAGGCGGGAGCAGGTGTTGGGACGCTACTCCAACTTCAAAGCGGAGGCGCGCAACAAGCGGGACAAGCTCGAGGACTCCCGTCGCTTTCAGGTACGTGTCCGAGTGTTCCTCTTTTTCTCCCCGACCGCTAGTTCCTAGCTCGTTGACTCATCTTGGCGGTTTTTCTCGCTTCTCAGTACTTTAAGCGAGATGCGGACGAACTCGAAGGCTGGATCTACGAGAAGCTCCAAGCTGCCTCCGACGAGAGTTACAAGGATCCTACGAATCTACAGGCGAAGATACAGAAGCACCAGGCCTTTGAGGCGGAGGTCGCCGCTCATTCAAATGCCATCGTGCTGCTTGATAACACCGGCTCAGAGATGATAGCGCAGCATCATTTCTCTAGCGATGTAATTCGCAAGAGATTAGGTACATGCGAGTCAGAGGTGTCAGTTTCTCTTCGAGGTCGTTGGTCAAAGTGTGCCACCAATCTTTTCGCACTACGGATATCTATTTCCTTTCGAAATCATTAGAATGTGCTATCAAGTTTCAAGCATTAATGATGTCAATTTCCTTTCGAGATTTTTACGAGTCAAAGTATGTTATCAAGTTTTTATGTACACATGAGGAATACTGGAAAGATCTAATGTTAATAATTAGCTTTTTCTAGTAAAAGAACAGTTAAAAAATGTAATTGATGTTTCACGAATAGTGATATGAATTATTTTTCGTAAAATATGTAGAAAGTGAAGAATATACTTTCGGTCGCCAGTCGATGATTAACGGTTTGAACAAATTATTAGACGAACTGGCAGGCAGTTTTAGCACACTTTAACTTTGATGATCTCGAAAGGAAATTGATATCTCTAGTATGTAAAAACTTGGTGGCATACTTTGACTCTAACAATTTCAAAGAGAAACTTTACGTTACAAGGCACATCTGTAATGGTTAACAGTAGCTTCATGAAAGTACAGAGTCTGATCTGTGATTTGCATTATTCGAAAAGGATCACAATCTGAATGGTCGAAATGTCGTATCAATTCAATAAACTGTGCTGGTTGTGTTGTCTAATAATTCGTTCAACTTGTATAAAATGTTTTAACATGTGATTTCATTTCAAATATATGAATCGAAAATGGTCAATCAAAAATATTGTAATTGTGAGGCACGCCGTACGTGCGAGAAACTGACTTTTGTTTTTAACGCAATACATTTAACCGTTTAAAGAGGAACTACATCGCCTGTGGGAGTTGCTGCTGTCCCGATTAGCTGACAAGGGCTTGAAGCTGCAGCAGGCGCAGGTTCTTGTACAGTTCATTCGTCAGTGCGACGAGGTGATGTTCTGGATTCACGACAAGGAGGCATTTGTTACGACCGATGAGTTTGGTGACGACTTGGAGCACGTGGAGGTGCTCCAAAGAAAATTCGACGAGTTCCAGAAGGACATGGCGAGCCAAGAGTACAGAGTTACGGAAGTGAACGAGCTGGCGGATAAGTTGCTCTTGGACGGGCACCCCGAACGCGACACTATTTTACGCAGGAAGGAGGAGCTCAACGAGTCCTGGCAGAGACTGAAACAACTGGCCACACTGCGGCAGGAGAAGCTCTTCGGGGCACACGAGATCCAGAGATTCAATCGCGACGCCGACGAGACCATGGCTTGGATCGCGGAGAAGGACGTTGTCTTGTCGTCCGACGACTTCGGACGAGATCTCGCCAGCGTGCAAACGCTACAACGAAAACACGAGGGTATCGAGCGAGACTTGGCCGCCCTGGAGGACAAGGTGTACACACTGGGCGCGGAAGCTGATCGTCTTGCCGCGATTCACGAAGCCGACCATTCCAAGCAAATTCAAGCTAAACGCGCCGAGATCCTGCAGTCGTGGGAGAGCCTTACCGCGAAAGCGAAAGAGCGGCGCCTCAAACTTGACGAATCTTATTATTTACATCGGTTCTTGGCCGACTATCGCGACTTGGTATCCTGGATGAACGATATGCGCGCGATCATTTCCGCGGACGAGCTGGCTAAAGACGTGGCCGGCGCCGAGGCCTTGGTCGACCGACATCAAGAACACAAAGGAGAAATCGACGCCCGAGCTGATAGCTTTGATGCGACCACATTGGCTGGCAATAAGCTCCTGGAAAAGAAACATTATGCTGCCGAAGAAGTGGCACGGAAACTCAACTCTCTCGCTGACGACAAGTCATCTCTCTTGAACCTGTGGGAGAAGAGGCGTATCTTGTACGAGCAATGCGTTGATTTGCAGCTATTCTACCGAGACACGGAACAGGCGGACGCGTGGATGGCCAAACAGGAAGCGTTTCTGGCTAACGAAGACCTGGGGGACTCCCTCGATAGCGTGGAGGCGCTCATTAAGAAACACGAGGACTTCGACAAGTCCCTGGCGGCTCAAGAAGAGAAGATCAAGGTCCTTGATGATTTTGCTGGAAAGTTAATCGAAGGCGAGCATTACGCTGCGGACGATGTGGCGCAACGGCGGCAGCTGCTGTTGGAAAGACGAGCCATTCTCCTCGATAAGTCGGCTCAGAGACGCCGTCGCTTGGAGGATGCGTACAAGCTACAACAGTTTGAAAGAGACTGCGACGAAACGAAGGGCTGGGTTAACGAGAAGCTCAAATTTGCCACTGACGACAGTTACTTGGATCCCACGAATCTGAACGGTAAAGTCCAGAAGCATCAAAACTTCGAGCAGGAATTAAACGCGAACAGGACGCGTATGGAGGAGATGGTGGCCACTGGCCAGGAATTGGTCGAGAGCGGTCACTACGCTAGCGATCGCATACGCACCCGCTCGGATGAGATCGTGACACTGTGGGAGAACTTGACGCGGGCCACCGAAAAGAAAGGTGCGAAATTGCAGGAAGCTTCCCAACAGCAACAGTTCAACCGAACGGTAGAAGATATCGAATTATGGCTGTCGGAGGTGGAAGGGCAACTTATGTCGGAAGATTACGGCAAAGACTTAACCAGCGTCCAGAATCTGCAGAAGAAGCATGCGCTCCTAGAGGCCGACGTAGGCTCTCACGCCGACAGAATCGACGGTATCACCCAAGCGGCCGAGCAGTTTATCAAATCCGGTCACTTTGATGCAGACAACATCAAAACCAAGCAGGACCAGCTGCAAAGTAGATACGGCGCCCTGCAGCGTCCTATGAGTGTGAGGAAGCAACGACTCTTGGATTCGCTTCAGGTGCAGCAACTGTTTCGAGATATCGAGGACGAGGAGGCCTGGATTCGTGAGAAGGAGCCAGTCGCCGCGTCTACGAATCGCGGACGTGATTTGATCGGCGTGCAGAACCTCCAGAAGAAGCATCAGGCTGTTCTGGCAGAGATCAACAACCACGAGCCGAGAGTGGCCGCGGTTTGCCAAGCGGGCTCGACGATGTTGCAAGAGGGACACTTCGCGGCCGACGAAATCAATCATCGACTGGGCACCTTGGACGAGCACTGGGGACAGTTGAAGGACAAGGCTCGGCAACGTAAGAATGACTTGGACGACTCTTTGCAGGCGCATCAATATTTCGCCGATGCGAACGAAGCTGAGTCGTGGATGAAAGACAAGCGTCCTACAGTGATGAACGGCGATTACGGCAAGGACGAGGATAGCTCCGAGGCTCTGCTGAAGAAACATGAGGCCTTGGTTAGCGATCTGGAAGCGTTCGCGAGCACCATCGCGGCACTGAGAGATCAAGCCGCGGCATGCAGGCAGCAAGAGACGCCCACGATCGACATCACCGGCAAGGAGTGTGTCGTGGCCCTTTATGATTACACTGAAAAGTCACCCAGAGAAGTTTCCATGAAGAAGGGCGATACTTTGACGCTGCTCAACTCCAACAACAAGGACTGGTGGAAGGTCGAGGTAAACGACCGTCAAGGATTCGTGCCGGCAGCGTACGTGAAGCGCGTGGAACCTGAGGCGGGTCTCAGCGCGTCGCAGCAGAACTTGGCCAGAGAGCAAAGCTCGATCGCCGCGCGACATTCGCAGATCGAGGCGCAGTACGATGATCTCTTGCGTCTTGCGCGCGAGCGTCAGAACAAGCTTAATGAAACGGCCAAGGCTTACGTGCTGGTGAGAGAAGCCGCCGAGTTGGCTACTTGGATCAAGGATAAGGAGAATCACGCCCAGGTGCAGGACGTGGGCGAGGATCTGGAACAGGTGGAAGTTATGCAGAAGAAATTCGACGACTTTCAAGCTGATCTTAAGGCGAACGAAGTGCGTTTGGCCGAGATGAACGAAATCGCCGTGCAGCTGATGAGCCTTGGGCAGACCGAAGCGGCATTGAAGATTCAGACTCAGATTCAAGATCTGAACGAGAAGTGGACCAGTCTGCAAACCCTCACGGCAGAACGAGCCAGTCAGCTCGGCTCTGCTCACGAGGTGCAACGGTTCCATCGTGATGTCGATGAAACCAAGGACTGGATTCGCGAGAAGGACGCGGCGCTGAACAACGACGATCTGGGCAAGGATTTGCGCAGCGTTCAAGCTCTGCAGCGTAAGCACGAGGGTCTCGAGAGAGATCTGGCGGCTCTGGGCGACAAGATCAAGCAACTCGACGAGACGGCTAATCGCCTGATGCAGTCGCATCCGGAAACTGCCGAGCAAACGTACGCCAAGCAGAAGGAGATTAACGAAGAGTGGACCCAACTGACGGCCAAAGCTAACAGCAGGAAGGAGAAGCTTCTGGACTCGTACGATCTGCAACGCTTCCTCAGTGATTATCGCGACTTAATGGCCTGGATTAATTCAATGATGGGCTTGGTCGCTTCCGAAGAGCTCGCATCGGACGTCACGGGTGCCGAAGCGTTGCTCGAACGTCATCAGGTAAAGACAATCTCCATCGTAGCATGGTAGAAACACAGTCGTCACAGTCATCTCTTGGCAAATCCTTCACCAAGTCATTTAAATTATAGAATCACAGAGCAGAGATAGATGCGCGATACGGCATACTTCCAGAGGTATAAGAACGTTTGAGCATGCATCAAAGGAGTCGCGGAGTTGCCTGGCGAGAGTGCCTAAATTTCTTTCGTGTAATCCGTCTCGTAGATGATTTATCTTTTTTTTTCTTTTACGAGAGGAGAAGTTGATTGGACCTTGTGCCGATGTTTTGCAATGAAAATACTGCCTATTAACAGTTTGAGTATTTTCAATGCTTATCGCGTAATTACTACCTTTCTGCTTGTAATATCTATTGCCGAATGGATTTGATCATGTAACAAACAAAGAGAGTTGTGTACTGGCACTCAAAAACACTCGAGAACCGAATCGCAATCCAGTTTTGTACATTTCGTTAATTTTTTGTACAGGAGCACCGGATGGAGATAGATGCTAGAGCAGGTACTTTCCAGGCGTTCGAATTGTTCGGCCAACAACTATTGCAATCCAGCCACTACGCCAGCGTCGAAATACTGGAGAAACTCGAGTCTATGTCCGAGGCGCGACAAGAGCTTGAGAAAGCTTGGATCCAACGACGCATGCAGCTCGACCAGAATCTCGAACTGCAGCTGTTCTGCAGGGATTGCGAGCAGGCGGAGAATTGGATGAGCGCGCGGGAGGCTTTTCTCAGCAGTGCCGATGCGGTGGACAGCAGCGACAACGTCGAGGCTCTCATCAAGAAGCACGAAGATTTTGACAAAGCGATCAACGCTCACGAGGAGAAGATCGCTACCTTACAGACTCTGGCTGATCAGCTGATTGCCGCGGAGCATTACGCCGCTAAACCCATCGACGAAAGACGATGTCAAGTGTTGGATCGCTGGCGGCACTTGAAGGACGCTCTTATTGAGAAGCGCTCGAGGCTGGGCGAGTCTCAAACTCTGCAGCAGTTCTCTCGAGACGCGGACGAGATGGAAAATTGGATTGCCGAGAAACTTCAACTGGCAACTGAAGAGAATTACAAGGATCCCGCCAACATACAGTCAAAGCATCAGAAACATCAGGCTTTCGAAGCCGAATTGGCAGCCAATGCGGACCGAATTCAATCGGTGCTCGCTATGGGAGGCAATCTAATTGAAAAGCATCAGTGTGCCGGTTCGGAAGATGCAGTTCAAAAGAGATTGGCGTCTATCGCTGACCAGTGGGAGTACCTTACGCAAAAGACCACAGAGAAGTCCATGAAGCTGAAGGAAGCCAACAAACAGCGTACTTATATCGCTGCCGTCAAGGATCTTGATTTCTGGCTCGGGGAAGTCGAGAGTTTGCTCACGTCCGAAGACGCCGGCAAGGACTTGGCTTCGGTGCAAAATCTCATGAAGAAACATCAACTTGTTGAGGCAGACATACAGGCGCACGAGGAAAGAATCAAGGATATGAACGCACAGGCTGATTCGTTGATCGAGAGCGGCCAGTTCGATGCCGCTGGTATTCAAGAGAAACGTCAGAGCATAAATGAGCGTTACGAGCGAATCAGGAACCTAGCGGCGCACAGACAGGCGAGGCTCAATGAAGCCAACACTCTGCATCAGTTCTTCCGCGACATTGCTGACGAGGAGTCTTGGATCAAGGAGAAGAAGCTTCTCGTCGGATCGGATGACTATGGCCGCGACCTTACGGGCGTACAGAACTTGAAGAAGAAGCACAAGAGATTGGAGGCCGAGCTTGGTAGTCACGAACCCGCCATCCAAGCTGTCCAGGAAGCGGGGGAGAAATTGATGGACGTTTCTAATCTGGGAGTACCCGAGATCGAACAGCGTCTGAAGCTTCTCAATCAAGCGTGGGCTGAATTGAAGCAATTGGCTGCCACTAGAGGACAGAAGTTGGACGAATCCTTGACGTATCAGCAGTTCCTCGCCAAGGTCGAAGAGGAGGAAGCCTGGATTACGGAGAAGCAGCAATTGCTCTCCGTCGAAGATTACGGCGATACAATGGCCGCTGTTCAGGGCCTTTTGAAGAAACACGATGCATTCGAGACCGACTTTGCGGCCCACGGTGAGCGCTGCAAGGACATTTGCGAGGCCGGCGAAACGCTGATCAAAGCTGGCAATCATCGAGCGGACGCTATCAGTCAAAGATGCGCGCAGTTGCGCAACAAATTGGAGCAACTCGGAGCTCTCGCGGCCCGCAGGAAGACACGGTTGAACGACAACTCGGCGTACTTGCAGTTCATGTGGAAGGCCGACGTAGTCGAGTCGTGGATCGCCGATAAGGAGACTCACGTACGTTCCGAGGAATTCGGACGAGATTTATCTACCGTACAGACGCTGCTCACGAAACAGGAGACGTTCGACGCTGGCTTGCACGCCTTTGAGCACGAAGGCATTCAGAATATCACCTCGTTGAAGGAAATGCTCGTCGATTCCGGCCACGATCAGACGCCCAGCATTCAGAAGCGTCATGCCGACGTTATCGCTCGCTGGCAGAAACTTCTGGCCGATTCAGATTCGAGGAAACAACGTCTGTTGAGAATGCAGGATCAGTTCAGGCAGATCGAGGAGCTCTATCTGACGTTTGCGAAGAAAGCGTCCGCTTTCAACTCTTGGTTCGAGAATGCCGAGGAAGATCTGACGGATCCTGTGCGTTGTAACAGCATCGAGGAGATTCGTGCCCTTCGCGAGGCACACGCGCAGTTTCAAGCTAGCTTATCTTCGGCTGAAGCTGACTTCCAAGCCCTGGCTGCCCTTGACCGGCAAATCAAGAGCTTCAACGTCGGGCCAAATCCATACACGTGGTTCACGATGGAAGCTTTGGAAGATACTTGGCGTAACTTACAGAAGATAATAAAGGAACGCGATGTTGAACTCGCGAAAGAAGCGCAGCGGCAGGAGGAGAATGATAAATTGCGTAAGGAATTCGCCAAGCATGCCAATGCCTTCCACCAGTGGCTCGCGGAAACGAGGTTTGCATCGATCTTCAATTATTTAGTCACCTAGCTGTTTAATTAAAAGGAATAAAAACGCAATCATTCATTTTCTTGTAGAACATCTATGATGGAAGGATCTGGATCTTTAGAACAGCAACTGGAGGCTACCAAGGTTTGTTTCACTGAAACAGATGCACTTATCATAAGCATAATTAACGCGAGATTTGTATTCATGTTGCAAACGATGTTGCATATAAATGATTTTCTTCAAATTTACAGCGGAAAACTCAAGAAGTGCGCGCACGTCGTCAAGACCTGAAGAAGATTGAAGATCTGGGGGCTATTCTGGAGGAACATCTAATTCTCGACAATCGTTACACAGAGCACAGTACCGTAGGATTGGCGCAGCAGTGGGATCAGTTGGATCAGTTGGGAATGCGCATGCAACACAATTTAGAACAGCAGATTCAAGCGCGAAATCAATCCGGTGTATCTGAAGACGCACTCAAAGAATTCTCCATGATGTTCAAGCACTTTGACAAGGACAAGAGTGGCCGTCTGAATCATCAAGAATTCAAATCGTGCTTGAGGGCTTTGGGCTACGACCTTCCTATGATGGAGGAAGGACAACCCGATCCAGAATTCGAGAACATCTTAGGTTTGTTGAGTTCAATTCGCAATTTTATGCCGGTTACATTTCGAATACCCATTTTAACACGATATTATTCTTCGCAGACATCGTAGATCCTAACAGAGACGGCTATGTGTCGTTGCAAGAATACATGGCGTTTATGATCAGCAAGGAAACGGAGAATGTGCAGAGTTCGGAGGAAATAGAGAACGCTTTCCGAGCAATCACTGCAGCAGATCGGCCGTATGTCACAAAAGAGGAATTATATGCCGTAGGTGTCGCGAATATTATTCAGAAATGCGAGTTACAATATTCTTACAATCGTGAAAAAGTGCAATTTACATTCGTTAATCCTTTTTGTTCCAGAACCTCACGAAAGAGATGGCCGATTATTGCGTAGCCCGTATGAAACCTTACGTAGATCCGAAATCGGAAAGACCGATAACAGCTGCATTGGATTACATAGAATTTACGCGCACTCTTTTCCAGAATTAATTATGCATTCACATACGTATGCGTTATACTATTTTGTTCAAGCTTATTAAATTATAATTGCATAAAGAGCACAAGGCCGCTATGTTTATCTTTAACCACGCTTGATTTGTATTTCTATTAATAGCTAGAGAGTGATGTAGAGCATCTCGCGCAAAAATCGCGACTTTCTTCTGAGCTGATAAAGAATATATACACAAATATATTTGCGTGTTAGAAGCATGTTTTCACTAACATATTCTTATATGCTTTTAATATTGCATTATTTAATCTTCAACTCCCAGCTAGTTATTCGAAATTCTTCCACGTTGTTCTTCAAGATAAATACATTTAATATATTATATTGATTGAATAAATCTATAAAACATATATGGCGTATCTTTTTATTGTTGTGTATAAGACGTAAATTTTCTTACGTGGGTGCTTGTTCTTTCGTTTTTTATTTAGTAATAATATTAGATAAGTACTGTACAAATCACACTCTTGCCTTTTATTGAGCAACTGGGTTTACAACCGTTTGAGACTTCTCTTGAATTATTTGTTCAGCGCGGTACACTTTCCAGGATATCAGACAATCTCTGGCCATTTTGAACAAAGTGTAATAATGTATAACTATTAACAATATCGTCGACAGTATTTGATACCATTCCGTCACGCCTATTAAAAGAAACACTTGAACATTCACCAATAATAATTGCAATGCCAGTATTGGACTTGGTAGCGTTGAGCGGTTATTAAATATAGTCTGGAACATGTAACAATTAGTATAGAGTTTAATAATCTTGTGTTGCTCCAAAAGCAAAAAAGAATCACGTACATGAAATTTAGAGTGAGCTGGATTACCCGGTTCCGCTGCTGTGCACAAACCTTCAGAGCGATAAATTTCCCGATTGTGCCTTACAATCGAGCCGTGCGGCCACAAAACCGCGTCGTTCCACGGTTGGGCGTAAATGTGATTATTGCGATTATCTATTTTAACCCATCGACCTAGGTGCATCGCTGATCTGTGTAGCTCGTCGCAATATCTAAAAGTTAATTACGTATTTTAACGGTTAAGCTTGGCCAGGCAATTCTTATGCCACAGGGTGGAACGACACTCACCTGAAAGGATAAACCTGAGCGAGGTACGCGCATATCCTCCCGAGCCAAAACAAGATTATGTGCTGTATCACCCAAAACACATTAAAATGTAAATGCGGAGGTACGAAAATAATAGGCGCGACTACGCAGACGTACGCGTTAGTGGAAGACGAAAATAGAGCTCGCCTTAGCCGTTCGTTAAAATCGGCCCTCAAAGTGGACACCTCCGCTCGAATGGCCGATGCGTTTAACGAGCAACTGTGCAAGGGTTTGTCTGAAAATGTGAGAACAGTGACGTCGTGCTAGACTTTGGCAATATTAATAAACAAACCACGACGTGTACGACGATACCTAATACACATTTTGCTTTCCGCTCCTCCTTTCCTCCGCCTGATCTATCGAAAAATGACGTTGTTCTTATTCCCACCATAAAATATGAATATACCGACAAACTTCTGAAACAAATGGACGCCATAAGCGATTCATTCTTACAAACTATTCTAGTTTCTATTGCAGAGTATACAGTGCAATGTGGTACGTTATTTAATATATCTTCAAGTACTTGTATAATAAAGAGATACTCACGGACAACATAAATAAACGAGTTTCATAGAGCTATATTTCAAAGCCATGTGATAAAGGCACCAGCCTTGCACGCTCTTCACGGCAAGGGATACAGATGACCTGAAAGTAGAATCGCACAAACGTCACTGTGTCCCTGTTACAAGCTTCTGTCATTGACAGAATCACATACCTTATGATGTTTTGAATCGTCAACTTGGCAGGTACAGATGGCAACGAGAGCTCAATGACCCGTAGTAACAACATGTAGAGGAACCTGTGTGCCACCATGGTGAAAATAAATACAAGCAGGTAAGGGTCTATCAAATAAAAGTTCTGAAACATGAAAAAGAGCGCGACTTGGAACTCTTCGATTCCCTGAGCGTGCAGAACGACCGGCCTCGCCGCGAAGAGGCCGCGACCCAGCTTCCGGACGCGTAACGTAACGCAAGCGCGAACCCACCATGCTGTAACCATTGTAGGAATTGGGTAGCCACCAGACGGTCCTGTAGAGATTAAGCAGCTGCAGGCAGGCCGCGATGATCGAGACGAGCAGGGAGAGAGCCTCGAAGCTCAGCTGGCCGTCGACCGGCACCGCGGGTATGGGAATGTGCTTCGGCGCCAGGGACCTCCCGCTGTAGATCTCGTCGAGCCTCTTGTCGTCCGCGCCGGCGGTACTCGCACGCTCCCCGCTGTTGCTCCGCCCGTTGGCGGAGCCAACGCTACCGCTGCCGGACCTGGCGGCCGGCCCGGTCCGACTGACGGCGTTTCGTCTGCCTCCGGGCATGCTTCGCGAGACCCGCGAGAGTTCCCTCAGCCCGAGAATCCTGGCGACGTGCTCCGCATGGCACGACGCGCGCACCAACCTCGAGCAGCTTCTCGGGGGGGCGAGAGGTCTCGTGTCGAGGGTGGCTCTCGGTTTTTTCGGACGCTACTCTCCTGACATGTCGATTATGTCATTGTAAACAAAAACACACGGGGAGGAGCGTGACGTGACGCAACACGCCGCTGTCAGGCACTCGGCCGAGACGCGGACGCCGATCCCGCAGCTCGTCCCCTCGTCCTTCCGTAAATAAGTCGCGTGCGCTCGTTGAGAAACTGATTACAACTTGATAAATCAACGTTCTCGGCGATTTCTCCAGGCCGTCGACGAACGTACCGACGTACCGACGGTGCCGGGAGGCGGAGGGACGCGCGCGGCTACTTGGTTCGCGGGACGGAACGCAGGTAGCGCTGCGGATCGAGCGGCCGGAACCGCGTCTGCTCGCCGCTCTCGGTCCTCTTCCCCCTCCCGGCCGGTCCTCCGTCGCGTAGGTGGCGTGCTCGGATGTCCGAGAAAAAAATGGCTTTGGGACAAAGGGACTGGGGATCCTCGCCAGCGATGTGGGCTGACAAATAATAGTCCGAGTCTCCCGTTGCACCTCGTCGCCGAGTGGGAAGCAGCTGTCAATTATGACGCTTTCGTCGCCCGAGCCCAGCGGAACCGAGAGTACTCGCAACTGACGCGCTGCCCCCCGGTCGAGACCCTCGCCGACGATCCTTGGAATGAAAATGTTAGTGTGCCGCGATCATACGCGACCCCGACGCGCCGAATGCTCGTGTTTTCACGTGGCTTGTCCATGTTTTACAGATGTTCAGTCCTGTACAGATAAAGCACGAATGTACAACTGTAGAGGATGTCAGTGCGAGCGGTAGGATTAGCAGTTCGGACAGCCCCTTGTATCCTTTTATCAATCAGGATGTCGAGTACAAGCACCGCCAGTTGTCGCAGTTCTGGGAGCAGACCCAGCTGTCGGACGAGATGCCCGCCAAGCTCGGGATGCACGATCAGCAGGCCATGTTCCAGGCGGAAGTGAGTATCCACGTGTCGTTTTCGCGCGAGCGACTCGCGTTTAGGCAATTCGGCAAGTGACGTTCGTATATTCACATTCTAGGAAGCTGGCGGCTTGTCGTACGTGAAGGATTACGTACAGAATGGTATGTTCTATCCGGCAGATCAAGAGGATGGCAACAATCAGATGCCGACGGGCAACCAGTGTGACCAGAGTACGAGTAACATCATGACGGTACAGGAAGCCAAGTCGCAAGCCTTGCAGAATCTAGAGGACGTCGGTCAGACGTTGGCGGCCCAGTCGCTGAGCGCTGGGAAAAGCAATCGTCTCGGGAGACCGTCGAAAAGTACCGCGGAGCCAGGCGCGGGGAAGAAGCTGAAATGCCAATGTGAGATCTGCTTCAAGGAATTCGGACACAAGAGCAATTTGTTCATACACATGAGAACGCACAACGGGGAGAGGCCGTATAAATGCAACCAATGTGACAAGTGTTTTACGCACAGTGGAAACCTGGCCATACACATGAGAACGCACTCCGGTGAACGCCCGTACGGTTGTCAGGTATGCGGGAAAATGTTCAGCCACAGTGGCAATCTCTCGACTCACCTGAGAACTCACTCGGGCGTCAAGCCCTACAAATGTGGCGTGTGTGGTAAAGAGTTTAGGCACAGTGGTAACTTGTCGATACACGAGAGGATACATTCCGGGATCAAGCCGTTTCAATGTAAGATCTGCGGGAAGGAGTTCTATCACAGCGGCAATTTGACGACTCACATGAAGAAACATCGTGTAAATACTGACGCGGGCGCAGCTGACTGTGAGAACAATCAAAAGCACGCACTGCATACTGGTACGGATGTTAACACTACCGCTTCTTCAAATTACTTAAATAATGTGTCTTTAACGCTCAATGATGACATTAAATTAATGCATAATACTAGTAATGTGGTTCCTATAAAGAATGAAAGTACAGAGGATACTGTATTGAACACTATGGGAAGATTAACATCCACTTCTAGTTGAAGGTACATACGATTATTATTAAGCAGGATGAGTTGTATAATTTGTTACAGTTGATTATCGATGGCTAGCCAAAAAATTGAAAAGAAATCCTTGATGCCTTAATAATAAGAAAGTACGTATCATCCGTTATGTATAATTTCTTTGTAAAAATGTAAAATTAATTTTTTGCATTTTAAGAGGGCCTGTTGATCTCAAAATATACAAGCTGTTACTCCCAAGTTTTTCAATAATTAGCTTGATAGATATTGATTTGTAACAATTATATATGATACATCCTGTTAAAAAAATACTGTGTCCTTAGTATTTTTCATACTCTTTTTTTTTTTTTTCCAATGCTCTTACAAAGCAGCAATTTTTAAGTAACAAATAGTTTTCATTTTTGAACCTTGATGCAGTTACATGGTCTTCCTGAATTTTAATTGTAACACTATGTAAAAAATAATAAATTCATGTATTTTACTTAGACTTACTTAAGATCAGATGGTATATAATTATAATGATCTGTGATGTTTTTGAGTTACTAAAGTAGGATATGAAAGGACAGTAGAAACGATGCTTCTATACAAAAACTCCACCATTTATATAAATAATTAACATATTCATTATTTCTTGTTCGATTACATCTGTTTATACAAGTACTTTTTAATCCATATCAGACTTAAATAGCCCTTGAATTAAATAAGTAAATTATTGTAATTATTATTAGGATATATATTTTGAGCATACAAAACATGTGTATAAAAATAAAAAATATAGTTTAAATCTTGTTTTGAGCTCATATGTGCAATTTGATATCTAATGTGTGATAAATTACTCCTTAAAACTTTTGCTATCCTTCTTTCTACACTTCTCTTATTCATATAAAGTTTATTTTAATAAATAGTCTCTTAAATTTTTTTTATATTGCTCATACAGTTGACATAACAGATATTGGTTGAGTGATATAGTTTGCATAAATGAGATATGTTAGAAACTATGTAACTTTTGACTTTTCGCATATGCGAATATAAAATTTCAAAACTATTTAACATTTCTAAATATTTTTATGTAGTAATATTTAATAAATTTTTTAAAAACTAATAAACTTGGCTCTCAATAATTTCTTCACACAGTTATAATTATATGTACAATCTAATTAAAATTATATACTTATTTATCAAATTTGAGATTCAAATATACATATCGTAATAAATATATTACGTGGATTTTTATTATACTATTGTATCTGTATTATTTATAATCGTAAGTATAAATTCTAATTTATACTTTATACTGAGAATTGATTAAACTTTCAAGCCTAATCTACGATGTGCCCTTTGCGTCTAGAAACATTCTATTTTATATAGGCAAATCAAAACGCTTAAAGAATTTGTCGACCACGTATGATTGTACAATATTTAATGTACAATTTATCAACTTGCATGCATTGTTTAAACGTATTTGTTGGTTGCAAAATAGAATGTTTCTAGACGCAAAGAGCATATTGTAGATTAGGCCTTAGGAATGAAGAACTTGATGCCAACGTGTTACCGTATTAATAAAATAAGAATACTTGAGTTACTTATCGTACAATTATTAGCTTATTCATATTAGTTAAAAGTATGGAATGTTATCTGTTATAAAGTCATTGGTGTAGACTAGGGTAACTACAATGTTAACATTATAAACTTGATTTTAGTAAAAAAGATCTCCGAGTTCTGTTACACCGTTCACTTTTGTCGAGCAAACTAATTACATTCGTCTGCAATTAACGTACAACCTTCAAAGGAACAGTCATGTTCCGCGGTAGCCGGGCTGCGAGAGTTTCTGCTACGTTTTCGGAAAGTTCATGCCAGATGTACTTCCCGATTACAGGTACGTCTTCCAATGGCAGTTTGAAGGATACCAGCAATGTTAAGCACAGGCCATCTCCTCCCTGTCCACCGCTAAATTCGACAGACAATAAACCGTGTGGCTTGTGCTGAGCTACATCGTTCCCGAATATTTCCTAAAGAAACGAATAAAAATGTTCAATCTACGTTTAGTTTGGCGATGCACCAAACACTCACCATCATGAAGCTATGCAGAGTCGACAGTAAACTGCGATTTGGGTTGACCTCGCAAATTGGCGGATTATACCGTTCGGTGTCAGACATAAGCACGTGTAAACTGTTCCTATCGGCAAAATTTATATGTAAGAAAAATATTGTAGGGACTAACGAACCGACACTGATGTACATGCTAAAATTTCTATTTCCATAGACAAGTTAGTACAGACGTTTTGACCTAAAATCTTGAGTGTACTACGAAATATCACAAATGGAAATTTTAGCACGTACATCAGTGTTGTGGTTCGTTAGCCCCTACAATGTTTTTCGTATATTATCGAACCTCTAACGTATAAGAATTTATTATCTTGTTAATTTGAATGTAACATTAAATACGCTAGAACCTAACAATATCATTACAGTTCTATTACGTGCGGCACAACTTACGTTGCCCTTTTTTTAGATGTAACTATTAATCTGAGCGACAGCTTCGCATGCGACTTGGACACGGGCATCAAGTGAGGGTGCTGAGGCACGGACTTGTTCGAAACGTAACTCTTGCCCCGATCCAGGAGGTACAGGATGTCGTTGGACCTCAACGGCAGGTCGTCGATGTTTCGCACCCAACACGCTTGCAGCGACTCCTCGTTCGCCTGGTCGGGCGTCTTCAGGCTCCCGCCGACTATATTGCCGGTGAATACGAAGCGAAACCACGTGCCGTTGGCGCATTCGACGAGTATCAGCGTCGAGGGCTCTATCACCAGGCCCGTCTCCTCCAGGACCTCCCTCTTCACGGCGCTCACGAGATTCTCGTTCTTCTCCACCCTGCCGGCCGGCAGGTACCACTTGCCGGTGCAGGAGGCCTTCGCCTCCTGCATCATCAACACCTCGCCCTGGTCATTGATGACCACAGCGGCGACTATGTACGTCACCGTTTTCAGGCAAATGGGAACGTGCGGCTGACCTGATTTTGCACCTGTAACATACACCGCGTTAAATGTCCCTCTCTCACCGCGGGAGAGGAGAAGAGACGGCATCGCGAAAACGATCGCCGCGTCTGACGTACCTGTCGTGTCACTCGCGAGAGTATGTACATTGCATATGTCATCGTTCTCCAGCGCCTGTCCGGCGAGCAGCGATTCCACTTGATTCTCCACGAGGTCTGACATGTTGCGCGTACGCACGCACGCACAGCCTGAAAATACCGTGTCGCGTGGCCCGATGCAGCTCTCTCTTTCTCTCCGCGGTCAGTGACGAGCGGCGTACAAGTGACAGGCCATTAGGCGGTAAACGCGTGGAAAGACGCATCGAGATGTGTCAAGATGCGCGATTTCAGTTCCGCCTCCGCTGATGCTCGTCGAGCACATTCCTGCGCGAAATTCCCTATGCGGAACGACGCGGTATCCTCGCGGTTCTTCAACGCGGAACGACGAGACCGCTCACCTCTTTGGAGCCGAGCTGCGAAAGTCTCGGATGAATCGGCGCTCGCGCAATTCTTCAACTTTTTACGGTCCTTCGATACATTCGAGTATACAGATTGCCATTTATCTCGCTGTCGGAGACTCGATCGTGAATCCTTTTCCCCCCGACTCGTCAACATTTTCATTGACAATTGTTGAATTCGTTACTGAAATTTTTCGCTCTTCGCGAGTTACGCTAGAGACCAAGATTCACGGTCGAGCCCCAGGTGTATTTGCAACAGTTGACGGCCGCCGTTTGTTTTCTGTCTAGCTGGAACCGACTCCTGAAAGATCACGTACAGACGTTGCGACGAGATCCAAGAGATACAAACAATACGAATACTAGACGCCAAGTACTATATCCGTATCAAAAATCACTTGATACGCTCGGTATAAACGCCCGCGGATCATTTTGGTTCGATACTCCCGACTCGCGAGTATCAGACCAAGCTGGTACGCGTATCAAAAGATGTCAGCGTGCTGTAAACGATTCGATTCGGATTTATACAGAGCTTGGCTTTCAAGCTTTCGCGGCTGCTGTCTTGTTCAGTCGTAATGGCACCAACTCGATGCGCGTACCAACCGATTTAACAGTGTAAAAGGGGTCAGTGAGATTACGGTGGTTTGCCAAAAACAGCCGGAGCGCGATGCCGATAACGCGATATCGGGCGCGTTATCGTCGAGAATCCGCGCCAGCGTGGGCCCGCAACGTGGTCTAGGGATATAATCATCGAGTACGTTAGACGCCTGGGGGAGAGGGTGCTCGGCACTCACATGGGAACTGATGCTTGTGTGCGTGACTTTTAATAACATTTCGTTCAGACGCAGTGATGTAGTTGATGTGGTGATACGCGAGGCGGACCGGCACCCGGAATTCAAGCTGACATAGGCAAAAAAATGGATGCCCTGAGCGTGTTAATCGTGATTGCTCTGATGCATTGCTCACTATTCTTTTTTGATACGCTTTTCAAGGTAAATCCTACGACTCTCGTTCTCGCCTCCAACGCTCGAGAGTTCGGCGCGAGAGGCCCGCCGGAGCGAAACGACGCGCGAGCGAAGGTCCCCCGGGCTCGGCAAGTTGTCAGTCGTCACCGACATCCACGTTTTCTGTCATGAGATTCTCGCCGCGAGCTCTCGAGCAATTTTGCGACGTGGATCACTGCAAGTTCGTCGTAGCGGGGCTAACTTCGGACCTGATTTGTTTTCTTTCAGTCCTGCTCGCACTTCCCGTACCTCTACTTCCTGGAGAACACCGGCCTGGAGATACAGATATTGAGGGTGAAATTGTTCACGACCGCCTTCAATCGTAAAATAATAAAATGGGGCATGGACCGCTCCAGGTTTTGGACCGCCTGGTTCAACGCAGGTGTCATCATAAGCATTGTACTCTTGCCAATAGCCATTGTCATTATCTTGAAGATGACGTTTAACATGTGGCTAGCCGGATCCTCGAACGACGCCGGTTCAGGAGCTGTATTAGAACCCATGGTAAAGTCTGTGAAAAGTGAAGTCATGCTCCGTCATCTCTCAAGAATTGTTCTCGTGTAGCAAACTCCAACACAAAATTTTTATAGCATTATGTGATTATACACGGCAATCCTTTCTACATCACCAAAATACACGCGAGTCTATGACTATCTCAGATGATCAACATGATATTTAATTACTAATGCTACAATTGTTATCTTTAGTACAGTTTAGTTTTAATAATGATTCCATATGTTTCAGTTACCAGGCGTGGATATTCCTTTCAATGAAATTGGCTATTACGTAACGACGCTAGCAATATGTAGTATAATTCACGAGTTAGGGCATGCCCTTGCCGCAGCGAGAGAAGACGTACAGCTGTTCGGGATAGGAATGATGATTGTTTTCGTAATTCCAATAGCTCACGTGCACATAAGCAATGAACAATTAGTTGCATTACCATTGAGAAATCAATTACGTATTGTGTGCGCGGGAATTTGGCATAACGTTATTCTTGCTACAGTAGCCGCAGCAATTCTCGTGTTTTCCACATGGCTGTGGGCACCGTTTTATAGCATCGGCTCTGGGGTCTACGTGAAGACTATTCTACCTGTGAGTGACCAAAGAACAGAGTTTTTGTTACAATGTATTCTTAATGTGTAATTTTTGCTTGTTACTCTTTGTTGTAGAATTCACCCGCGTTAGGACCATCTGGTCTTTTGGAACGCGATGTGATATACAAGTTAAACAATTGCCCCGTAAAGAACGGCGAGGATTGGTACGATTGTATGCTGCACGCGGTGCAGCATTCTGCGCCTGGCTATTGCGTCAAGCAATCATTTATGCAGGTAATTTTTTCAGAAGGCACCTATCCATTATAATTTCATCGTCTAGTACTCGTATTATCTGTACCTTTTCAATCTCGTTGCAACGCCCGTACGTAATATTTCAGGACTACGACGAGTCAGTTCCAGCTAAGCAGAAAACAAACGGTGCTGTGAACTGTTGTACGCCCGACAGCGAAATAAATGGCAATCTGTGCTTCGAATATATCGAAGGACCGCAGACCGCGCCTCTTCATTTACCTCCGCATTCTTGCCTTCCAGTAAGGACGATGCTTAATCAGTCGCAAAACTTCTGTCAAACTAGTCACGAATGTTTGTCTCATGATACTCATTGTATGAGACCTTCTCTGGACAATGTGACAAAGGTTGGTACAAGCAAACGTAATAGAGTCTTTATAGGCTTCGAAAATGGTCACCTTAAAACAATTTAAAATTGCAGATCATACAAATAAAAAGGAAAATGGGTAAGGATGTGTTATTTGTTGGCCATCCGGCCGACATTTACAGGACTGTTGACGTGTCGGATTGGGTGCCAAAGTATTCCTTCCTGTATCCCAAGTTACCCGAATCGTTTGCGCTACTTTGCAAGTACATCACGGTATTTTCAGCAGGGATGGCAATTATTAACGTTGTGCCTTGCTTCTTTATGGATGGTCAATACATTCTAAATATAGTTGTACTTTATTTATTGAACTCCATCCCACATAATAAAAATATCAGAGAAAGCACAGTACTTACAATAACAAGTATAGGTACATTACTTCTTATAACCAACTTAATGTATTTGTTTATGAATAAATTATTGTAAGTTAATAATGCATCCCCGTCTTCTCTGCCTCCACTTTTCGCATAGAATCGAAACGATCTTAACTAACCTGTCGTATCAATAGTAATAATAATAATGCCCTTTTAGAATTTGAGTCTGGATTTACAGAACCGTCAACGACACATCCTTTATATCTTAATAATCAACTAACGTGTCTTGATATCAAATTCTTGTATACTTGAATTAAAAAAAACCATAAACGAACATAATGATTGATTTAATAACTCAGTTACAGAAATTATATTATTTTAAATTTGAAATATTACTAGCTATATCAGTTAAGTGTTTAAAGGGAAGAAAGTTTATTTTAATTTTGTCTTATTTGCCTTGTTATTTGTCACGAAAAGGTTTATTTTCACAATAAGAGAAAGCTGTACCTTGCGCGAGTCATGCTAAATTTGTTATCGTTTCGCCGCTCCATCCGCATCCAGCGCTGAAAACAATATTAATATCGTAAAGACACGTGTACTCCAAAAAGTGATAAAATTAACCAACGATGTAAGAAGAAAACTGTAAAATATTGCTTGTTTAATCAAGTACGTCACTTGAAAAATTAAACTGTTAAATTGCACAAAGGACACACAATGGGCTCAAGTTCTACTGGTATTAATACTCACTTTTACCATCGCAAGCAACAATTTTTACTTTATCTACTATCGCAACCTCCTGAACCTCACGGATTTCAACGTCGTTAAGCATAAAAGTCCATACATTATCACAAAATCTATACGTGTTTAATTTGCCAGCCTGTAACAAAAACGATGAATCAGATTCTTTCCGAATGCGATGAAGTCGGGCATCGAGGCATCGTTTCGGACACAGAAATGTACCTTAAATGTAAGTCTCGACTTGACTCTAGTCGCTAGAGCTTGATTGATGGCCTTGTCAAATTGGAGCAGCACCTTTAGAGCGAGCTGTGGCGTGATTTGTCCATACTGAAAGATACGTTATCACTGTTAGATGCGATAAAGTCACGAAATAACAAAGACCCTTTCTAATGCATTCAATATTTCCTCCTTCCAATACACGTTAGTCCGTTAGGACACGTAGTGAGATACGTGGTAATTTTTACTTGTCTAACAAAATGGTTTCGCTCTCACGAAGGACGAAATCTGCTGTATGATTTCTTGTTATTTTTCAGCGTAAATGATATTTTGACAGCACACAAACTTCTCTAGCACACGCAGATTGCGTTGTTGTTCATAAAGAATTGATCTTTCTTCGTGCACGTACGTCGAAAACAAAAAATGCGGGACCTAACCTACAACTCGTCGTGTCGCCGTGCACTCACCTGCATCAGCTCGTCGAGACTTTCCTGCAGCGTGTTTCCTAACGTAGTGTTTCTGTACAATTGGTAAGTCATTCTTATGACAAATGCCCCGCAACAACGTGGAGAGTAACGATGTCGGATCGCCAAGCGTCTACCGTCAACAAACAACAGTACCTCTTTGCATAGCTCGGGCTCTCTGACTGCGCCGAGTGCTCCGTTGCGCGCACAGTGCACACACTCCTCACTTATGCACTTGGTTGGACATTAACGTATTTTTAAATAACTATCGCGTGCAATCGTTTGTACTTCGTACGAAGACGTTTGAAGTGCAATGAAAAGATTGTGTCTAACTTAATAAACCTACGAGTATTCCGTTAAAATCCGCGACGCGGTTTATATATAAAAGGTCCGATTTGGGTTTGCGCGCGCGATTAGGATTTCAAGACACGCGTAACATCCGCCTCGTTCGACTGAGCCGCGCCGAATGAATAACATTGTTTTTGACATTGTTTTTGACCATGATTTTCACGGCGCTACGTCATTTCTTGGAATCCGCGCTCGGCGACCGAGTTGTTTACGACTTCGCGGTCTGCGGCGCTCGGCAAAAAAAGTCACGCCGTACGCAGGATCGTTCATTCGTACGGCGACAGTTGAACGAGTCGCATTCCTGCTTGATACGCGTTCGCGACAAGTGTGGAAAGTAACCGCGAACGCTCTCTGCGAATAATTAGTGATCATCGCACCATCTGCATCGCTCAATTCCCGCCATTTGCCGTGGATTCTCAGTTAGCCGGCAAGACAGACAGCGCGAGTCGAGTGCTTCAACTTGCATTTACAGGTAATTTATTAATACTACTAGTTTACACATTTGTATAAGCAGCTATTTCGCACAGTTAAAGGAAGATTGAAGAGAGATTCAAAAGTTTCGAGACAAAAAGCCAGACAACCCTGAAGCCCGAAAATCCCGTCTTCAAAACTTTTAATCTGATCCTTTCCTTTAATTTCTATCCTACTAATCTCTTCTCCTCCCCCTTTCGTGTTATAAAACTCAAGATTATACATATTTATTTCATATTAAATGGAATTAAACGACGACGTATCCGATTGGCTCGCTGTTTCGACGATTTAGAAATCGCGCCTGCTGCTTCACTCGGCTAACTTCAAATCGTAGTCAGTTGTGCGACGCGACGCGATGGAAGTCGAATTCGGATCGCTCGATCCGTATTTTGCTTCGATCGACGCGATCTAAAAGTTCAGCGCGAATAGAATTATCACGAGCACCTTCGGATCGTCGGGCGTTTGTTTTAACAATCGCGTGTAACGATAGTTATCAACGTTTATTGTATTCCAGTATCGCGATTCCGACGTCCGGTGATTCCGACTCGATCGTCATCAAACGAGAGATCCACGCATACGTTTCGAGCTGTATCCGACGCCGAAGTGCCGCGAGCAGCGACAGCATTGAGGATGCTCGATCGTCGCCAGGTATGTGCGTACAATTATTACATCGTAACTTTAATACTGTGTCGCGCGCCTTTTCTCGAAGTTTATAGAAAAGTTTTGTGGAAACGCCTGTCAACCGTTAGATTGCATCGGCGTCGTACGAGTTGACTTCGTCGCGTTCTTTCCCTCTGAAAAAAAGAGCTGAACGTGCAACCGGGAATAAGAGCATCAGATTTAGTGCGCGTCCCCTTCGGCGTTACCGACATCTACAGAGCTGCGCTTTAGCAACTGCCGATAACTTCGCGCCGCCAGTTAGTTACGGGACGCGCCGCGCGGAAGTGAAGTCGCGGAGTTCGCCGCCCGACTTGGGACTGTTCGAGCTGGTTCGAGCCGGACGCTTCGAGGTTTCGCGACGATCGTGATCTAAAATCGGGGCGAACTAAAGCCGCGCGCGAACGTACAGTTATCGCGAGTGACCGCGAGTGCCTCCGTATCGTCGGGCGACGTTATCGCGCCGATATCGTGACTTCGCGTCCGTCAAGGAGCGCGCGCGCGAAATCGGTCGAGATACGCGGCGCGCTTGGCGCCATTACTGGCCATTACTTCCTCGCCGAGATGCGGCGCAGAGAGGCGCACGAGAATCGTCAGGTATGTAGCGTGTTACTCGCACAATTAGCTGCGCCGATCGCATCCGACGCGATGCCTCGTCACTTGGACGATACTTTTAAGCGCGCCACCGGGTGCCTCGCACGACTCGGCCGAAGTTTCGAGCGGCCGAGGTCGGGCAGAGCGGCTCGAATCTCGCCGTGCGCGCGCGCGCGCACGCGCGGCGTTCGCGCGGCGTCTATTGTATTCCAGTATCGCGATTCCGATGTCCGGTGATTCGGTCCGACTCGATCGTCATCAAACGAGAGATCCACGCATACGTTTCGAGCCGTATCCTACGCCGAAGTGCCGCGAGCAGCGACAGCATTCCCAGTGAGAAATGATTCGTCGATCGACGTCGAAATGATGTCGAATGGACGTCAATTCGACGGTGTCGATGTCGATTCGACGTCGTTTCGACGTCGATCGACGAATCATTTCTTACTGGGTTGAGGATGCTCGATCGTCGCCAGGTATATGCGTACAATTATTACATCGTAACTTTAATACTGTGTCGCGCGGGTCTTTTCTTAAAGTTTACAAAAAAGTTTTGTGGGAAACGCCTTTCACCCGTTAGATTGCATCGACGTCGTACGAGTTGACTTCGTCGCGTTCTTTCCCTCTGAAAAAATGAGCTGAACGTGCAACCGGGACGAATAAAAGCATCAGATTAGTGCGCGTCCCCTTCGGCGTTACCGACATCTACAGAGCTGCAACTGTCGATAACTTCGCGCCGCCAGTTAGTTACGGGACGCGCCGCGCGGAAGTGAAGTCGCGGAGTCCGCCGCCCCGACTCGGGACTGTTCGAGCCGGACGCTTCGAGGTTTCGCGACGATCGTGATCTAAAATCGGGCCGCGGGCGAACGTACAGTGATCGCGAGTGACCGCGAGTGCCTCCGTATCGTCGGGCGACGTTATCGCGCCGATACCGTGACTTCGCGTCCGTCAAGGAGCGCGCGCGCGAAATCGGTCGAGATACGCGGCGCGCTTGGCGCCATTACTCCCTCGCCGAGATGCGACGCGGAGAGGCGCGCGAGAATCGTCAGGTATGTTAGCGTGTTACTCGCACAATTAGCTGCACCGATCGCATCCGACGCGATGCCTCGTCACTTGGACGATACTTTTAAGCGCGCCACCGGGTGTCTCGCACGAATCGGCCAAAGTTTCCGGCGGCCGAGGTCGGGCAGAGCGGCTTGAATTTCGCCGCGCGCGCGCGGCGTTTGCTCGGCGTTTGCGCGTCGAGTATCGCGAAACGAGCCGTTCTTATCGACATCGCCTCTCGCCCTCTCCTCCCCCGTCGCCCTCCCGCCCCTTACGCCCCAGCAGCCCGAATTTTCAGAGTAGAGGTAATCCCGGGTTGACGCAGCGGGAGAGAATCAAATCCGCGCGAGGCGAGGCGGAGCGGCGAGGGGCAGGGGACGGGAGAGGGCGCGTAAGAGCGTAGGGATGAATCTAACGAGGTAACTCGCGCGCCGATTGCCCGCAATGTTTATGCTCCTCTGATTCGCGAGCGGCTGCCTTCGCGACGCTGCTCTTAGGACGATCATGCGATTTATGCCGCGCCGTAGGAAACGAGGGGGAAAAACCGCTGACCAAAATCTTGTACGTCAACGCCCACTAACGCCCAGTGGGCATTACTTTATCTTATCGTCTTATTTTATCTTATTTTACTTTTATAATGCGAGCCAGCAAGGCCTAATGCCCCCAAAAAATGCCCAGTAATGCCGCAAATCTGTACACCACAATGCCCTCAGCGGTTTGTCCCTCGATAGAAAAATGAACGCTTATCGGAATCGCTTTAATTCTCTTTCCTTGTGAAACGGTTCCCGCGCAATTGTCGCTCAGGCACTCGCGATTAGTTGAAGTCCGGGAATAACTTTCTACGTAAGTTTCAACGTTCTCGAAATTTCGCAGGAGAAATCTTATTACGATCGGTCCAAATTCTGACGAATATCGTTAGAATTGTTGCTACATAAGAGACCGTTTTAGACGTACAGTTAATGAATTAATTAGTGGAAGCTAAAAAGTTTTAATCTAGGCATTTTTTCATATTCATTGATAACGTTTCATTAACACGCTTGTGAATTGTTTAGAGTGTGATACCTCATACATAAACCGCGTGTAAATTGTGAACTCGTGATGCAAGTTAAAAAAAAAAAGAGTATATTAGTAACAGTAAATGATTTTATTTATGTGCGTTATGTCACTTTACTCTTTTTATTTTCAATTTTGTAATATATTAAATGTAGTATTTAATTATAATGCAAATGCACATTAATGCACAGGTGGCAACCGTTATTATTTTCGCTGATAACATACATAAATCTTGACGTTTTAGAGAATTAAGCGAGAATTATTTAACTATGATTCAGTAAAATGTAATAAATGACATTTGCAACACAATTAGTATTAATACCGTGTTAATAATACGACGCCGACTGGAAAGGGTGGGAAGAGTCATATTCTTGATTAAACTAACAATAAGATGATATATTACGACCGATACTGTCGAAAGGTAAAATTGGTGGAAAGTTTTCCAGTACGTCGCGTAGAAAAATTTAATTAAAATTAATCGCGCAATATTTCGAGCAATTTTTAACGCAAGCTGTAATTCTGCGTCGACGCGAGTCGTGGCAGGAGGCTCGTTTTCCTCCTTTTATAAATTCGCACGCGCGCTGGCTCGAACGTAAATATGAGAAGCCTTATAGCTATCCGTTCGGTTCAAATACTCGAGTAATTACCGGCAGAAAGTTTCGGCTTGCATGCGAAACTTTCCTCGGCAAAAGAGGCACAAAGCCTCTCGAGCCGGAAATGAATAAGCAGCTCCCATGAACTTGGCGCACGAAAGTGTATTTGTTTCTCTACGTACCAGGTGTTTCGCCAGATTTATTAGCATCGATCCGCAGCTTTTGCACAATTTGCAAATCAAAGCCTACAATTCTTTCGCGTAGATTCTTTCGCTCTCTGCTCACTGGATCTCTGCGAAAAAAATATATATAACGGAGTAACTCTTGGTGTCAGCAGTAAAATTCTTCACGAATTTGTAATTTGAAACCAATTTGTTCCAACGAAACATCGGTGGATAAACAACGCTACATGACTATATGGAAATGTAAGAAGCTGCTGATCTTAAAGAGTCGCTAATCCTTTTTTTTGGGATGGAGTGGGGTGGGGTATTTTTTTTAAACGTTGAATATTTAACTCGCCCTTAACGGGAAAATACGCGGGACGATGGCTGGGATCGAACCGAGGATCGAACCGACCTTTTATTATTGATCACTCGTGTTTGCTTAGAGCTAAACGTTATCCCATATATCTTACAAAAAAAAGGTAAAGAATTATTTAGTTTTTTTTCACAAAAGAAAGATTACAGCTTCGTGAGTTTCCTCGCGGCGGAAAGGGAGAGAAACAAAGTTCGAGACGACGTCGTGTAGAATGCGAAGGTGCTGGCGTTATCGTAGAACGGGAATAAGAAGTTAAGAAAGAACAGGATAAAAAGATCTTCGTAGCGCGGGAGGGGCGGAAGCCGGGGAGGGCGCCTATGGTCCACTGGAAGGTCCCGTTTGTGAAGGAGAAAGGGGGTAGGAGGGGTTGACTTTTGGTGGTCGTGCGAGCAAGATAGTCTCATCGATCGGATTCCGTGCGACGCGGGAGCGCGATGAAAGGCATCTTTAAGAGTAGTACAGCGAGGTCTATAATGGGGGGGGGGTGGGGTGGAGAGGAGAGGGTGAATGTGGACGTCGACGAGGGGATGGGGGTCGCGCGAGCGCGGGATAAAATCCCTCCGCGTGACTATTTATGTAGCTCGCCTTTCAGAAACTTTGCAAGAACAATTTATTACGGATATACGTGCCATTTTGGGAGGGGGTCAAAACTTTATTATGACACTGAGAACTTTATCTACGGCTAGGGGGAAAGCGGTTTCCTTTATCGATAACGGGACGGTTAAATCGGATATATAATCTGGAGGGAATCGAGGCGGAAACATTTTCAATAGCTTTTATAAATAATACGGCAAATGCTTGCGCTGTCTTTTTGTCAGCGATACGCGCAACATAATAGAACAATATGGAGATAACGTTAAAATATATGTGAAACGGTTTATCTATATCAGGTCAGTACTTTTGTCAATTTTTTAATGGACGGGTTTTTAAATCAATAATCAGTATTTTATGACGAATATTAATATCTTTTATAACTAATTGATATTCAATGGTCAGTAATGTCAATGTAATAAAGTTTTCGCTGACTATTTACTCAAAAACCTAATCAATAAATGTATATTGGAAAAATGATGAAACAAAGAGAGGAAAACAATGAAAATCTTTCCGCAATGACTTAAATTACAGAGGAAAATATGCGCTCATGCAGCTCTAAAATTGTCTTTGGAAATAGAGGATCTCTTCTTTGAAAAGAGGAGAGGGTTTTTCTTCCGTTTCTTCAAAATTAATTTTAGTACGTTGCTACGCTTCGCTGGTAAGACTGGGGCATTAGGTCATTGCTTTTAGAAGTTAGACTTGATCTATAAACTTAGTGATTTGATTAGATGATAGCACTGTCGTTGGGATAGGTCAGACTGACGGAGGCTCGGGCTTGTAATTGGCTAAATGGAATGTACCATCCACGTATACAATAGTAAGAAAAGCTATAGCAATAAGAAAACTCATTAGCACATAATTTATTGCGCTACATTAACACTGGATATTTATTAAAATTGGACTAATGATAAAATCCAAAGTAACGTGGTAAATTGTCGTAATTTAGATAATCATTTTCGTTTCTTTCCCAATAACTCGGACAAAGAATCCCGTCCCGATTGTGAAGTAATTACGACAATCGCTGGAATTAGGAGAAACGGTTATAGGGAAACGACAAAATCCACTTGTTACGTTGCTGATTTGCTTGAAGTTATATGCCATTTCTATAACCGTGTTAGAGGGAAAAGAGCAGGCAGGAAGGAAGGAAGGAAAGAGAGGAAAGAGACATTAGCGAGAAGGAAAGAGAGATTTCCGAGTGGTGAAAGAAATAAGCGACACAGTGATTGAGAAGGAGCGAATGGGCGAGATATATAAGGTGTATACATGCACAGAGTGATTACATCAAGCATCAGAATTGTTTTCCTCAAAGGCAAAATTTGCATCGTTCTTTAAGATGAAAATTGAATTAACTATTCTCACTCGTAATTTTCAATTCCACCATTAAATGCACAAACATTGAACCAACTCTGCCAAGAAATTATTTCTCGAAGCGCGATTTCAAACGAGATGTTGTCATCTGTTTAAACTTTTCAAGTTTAATTTGCTCGTATCGTTATGTATAAATAAAATTGCAATTTCGACAATTACGCGACATACACGCACATGTATGCAACTTGCAATTTTTGAAATCCATTCAGAAGCTAAGTTGTTTCAGTTTGGAAGTCATCACTCTAACGGGAATAGTACTGTTTGAACTGCGCGTTAGGATTAGGACACCCTATAGGGAGAACAGCGGTAAGCGTCGGCCGTTGCCAAGGCAATGAATCGCAGATTGACGCAGGCGTCGCGACGTCCGGCCGCGCGCTCACCCCCGTATTCCGCCCCCTCTTTCTCCCGCCGAAGCGTGCCACTGCTTAAAGCGCGCACCTCGCCCGGTTCACCCCCCCGTCCCATCCCTACTTATGACACAGACGGTTAAATTCGCCAAGTTTGTCGCATTATGATTTATACGGGGAAATTCCGTCGGTGTCGATTTTGCGGGCCCAGACCTCGATACGTCTCTCTCCCGATTGATCTCAGAATCGCTATTCAATTGTATCTCGTGTTTGGATTTCGTTACGGATGAATATGCATGCTTCGCATCGCGACACTCTGATATATTCCATCTCGCGTAATCGACAATATTTTCTGAAGGACGCTCGAGATCGGCGCCGGCTGCTTTACAATTGTGTCGTGTCCCCACGGCATTTGTCTTTAATTAGAGATAATCTGTTTACCTCTGACGTGATTCACGCTTTTTCTGTCAATTTTAAAAGAGCTACCTGTGTATATCGTTCGAAATACGTAATGAATCAGTGAAACGCTACGCTCGTTATAAATGTTACACACGGTTACGGTCTACGTATTTTAGAAATCTGTGTAAAGTTACACATTGCATGAGTACATATATTGCGATCGATGTTAGTTTCGTTTAATTATTTGGCAAAAGTTTCGAGCTTGAATAATGCTGCGGAATCTGTGATTGGATTTTTCTGCCGCGAGCCTCGAAAGTTAATATCCAGAATTTAACATTTACAAAATACGCGAAATCCAAATTAACTCTAACGTCGGCGGCTGCACAAATCTGGAATCTCGTAGATAGAAAAGCAATTGTATAAGTTGTGCCATTCAAACTTCCAATTTGGAGTGTGGATAGATAATTGCGAGATGCTTCAACTTAAATTGCGTTGCGATTCGACATAGTATTTTCTACTTCCAATCTAGGATTCTCCTCTTCTCACTCTGCTTTCTTTTTTATAATACTTGTTCAAATGTGATATTTCAACGAAAAGTACTTGTCTTTTAAATAAAATGTAACCCTCAGAATTTGCCACATAATTGATAGATCGCGGTGTATGTTAAACATTAATCATCGGCAAAAAGTAGCCGTTACTTTTCTGAGCGCAAGTTATGTTAAAATGCATAAGAGCTAGGTCATTCGTAATTACTTTTTTCTCTCACTATTAATGTTAAGCTTTAGATATCGCGTGCGCAGAAAAATACCTGGGGGGTCAATTCTTACACTATAGTGAAAATGCTAAAAGTGAATAGTTTTGTCTATGTCTAACTGTTCCCTTAAAAAGAGACAAGGCCGCTCACTTTTAGCAGTTTCACTATGTTGCCTGATACAGAATTGATTCCCTGTACGCGGTTTTACGAAACTGTTTAAAGCTCGAACGCTTGATCCTTCTGCTTTACATACGCGTGATCGGTTAAAATCAAAGTGTGTCAATTTCGAGTTGCGTGCTCGTCGGCTATGGGGCCGCGTCGGACCGCTCCAAAGTTCGCCCCGCGACTCGGCGGACGGTCCGTGCGAGCCGCGTACATTAGTATACGTAGCGCGCATCCCCAGGGCAGGGGAGGCGAGTAAGAGAGAGAAAGAGACGAAGAGTACAGGGCAGCAGGAGGGTGGAAGAAGCCGCGCGCGCGAGATATATATACAGCGTATGTCGCGGTGGCATCGTCGTCGGCTCGAGCGGTGGGGTCGGGTGGAAAAAGTTGGGTGAAACTTGAAGGAGAAGCGGAGAAGGAAGCGCGCAGGATATACGCGGGGGGAAAAGGGTGGCACGCGCGCTGCGCGGGCGAAGCGGAGAATCGGAATGAAAGGAGGGAAACGGGGAGTTGGTGGGACACGGGGGTTGAATCTGGAAAGAAGAGGGAAGTTCGGCGGAGACGCGCCGTAGGCAACACATCGTCGGGTTGCTACTGGTAAGCGTGGCAGCGCCGAAGGTGATCGCGACCGGGGTTGAACAGTGGTAGTAGCTACGCGGCGACGTTGGTGGTGGTGGCGGCGATGGTAGTGGTGCGGATGGTAGAGCGGTAGTGGTGGATCGGCTTGTCCCGACGCGCGCCGGGAAAGTTTCGTCGAGAAACGCGGCGCGCGCGGAGTGTGAGAACGCGCGGCGGCGGCGACGGTGGTGGCGGCGGCGGCGGCGGCGGCGGCAGCGGCGGCGGTGGCGGCGGCGGCGGCGACGAGCGAGAAAGAGGGCCAGGGAGAAAGTTGGGGGTGAGTCGCGCGCGGGGGTGAGAGGCGCGGGATAGAGTTTGGAGCGAGAGTCCGGAGGACGGCGGCAACGCGATGCGGAGGCAAGGTTTTCGTCTCCAGTTCCCGCTAAGCGGCCGACAGGTTTGGAACGAGCGCGCGGGCTACGGCATACGTTCGTGCGACACGCGGGCTAGCGTGTTTCACTCGTTTTGTATATATGGGCTACATATATACATATAAAAGGGGTACATATACATAGCGTGCGCGTAGTGGCGGTTGTCGGTTAAGGGAGGACGTCGGCACACGTGGCCACGCGCTACCAGCGACGAGCGGCCCGCTACCACGGTGACCGGCACGCGGCGTGGGACGGTCGGAATCGCTTGCGCGGGGTTCACGCGTGCTACCGCGGTGGTCGAGTTCACGCGTGGCACTACGGCCGCGGAGGGTCGCGAGCGAGCGAGCGAGGTCGACGAGCGCGCGACCACCCTCCTCCCACCGCGCTGGTCCGCGTCTCCTCTTCTCCTTCTTCGGTGCGTCCGCGTCCTTCTCTTCCTCCTCCTCCTCCTTCTCCTCCTCCTCCTCCTCCTCCTTCTCCTCCTCCTCCTCTTCCTCCTCCTCCTCCTCCTCCTCCTCCTCCGCCTCCTCCTCTTCTTCCTTCTCCACCTTCGCCGGCTCCTACTCTCGCTGCTTCGCCTCTCTCTTCCTCATGTTCTCTACCCCTAGTGAGATATTGATTTCCCTTAGCTGACTCCCACGAGGGCAGGCGGCAGGCAACCAGGTACGGCTACCGTGCCACGAGTAGACAGCTTCCGACAATCAGAAAGAAACCATCGTATGCACTTGGTTGATCTATACTGAGCGGACGTAGCCTTTCGTCCATCTTCCTCCATTTGCCGATGGGACTTGCTTTTTCAATTCCACTCTATTCGGTACAGGGGCACTTTTCCAAACATCCGCCACGTGCTTCGTGCGCTCGCGCTATTGTTTCTCAAGATTTCCATTTGAATCACTAATGGTAGGAGAATGCTCGAATGCACCCCCTGGTCGCTCTAAGTGAACTCCATACGTAAAATCGGTGTTTTAATTTCTACGCAATTTACATAATTAAGCATCAATTAGGCAAATAGAAATTTTATTACTTATTGATAACCAAGTACGCGATAAATTATTTATCGTATTTATATACATCGGGGATTACGCATTAAAACAGCATTGTACGGTTGTCGTGGATTATCTGTTATTCAATTCCTGACTGTTGTTCGTTTAAAAGTGTCATTGAAATGCCGAAATAGACGGAGCCTCGCGTTTAATATTCAGCTCGCCGTTCGTCCGAGAATATTAGTTTCTTCCCAACTATCCCCGCCGCCTCGCGAAGTAAACGCTCTCGCGTAGCTGTTGTTTGATAATCTGTAGATGTTTCGACAAAGTTTCGCGAAGTGCGCGGCCATGTTGGTGCCTGCGCATTGCCGGCGCCGACGAATTCGCCGGAGTGACATGAAACTTTTTTATTTACCGCGTTCGTGCTTACACACAGAGACAGACAAAGGGGGTGACTGGGGGAAGGGGGTGGCTTGGCCGCGCGGAAGGAACCGTTTCCCCTACTCGAAGTCTACCTACCTCGTATATAATCGCCGAACCCCCACCCCCACCCCCGACCGACGTCGCCGCCGCCGCCGTCGCCGCCGCCGCCACCGCCTGCCGCTTTCCAGCAAAGTTTTCCGGAGATCCTGGAAACTGCGAGAAACGACGAGGGTGAAGAGGGGTCGCGCGCGCCCGACGGAGGGGAGAAGCGACGATCGCTCGCCACCCCCGTGCGCTCTCGCTAGCATCCCTTTTCAGCGGATTCTAACCTAGTAACGAGTTTTGCTCTGTCGGTAACGCCAGGACGCGTGCCAGCTATAAAACGTGTCGCGTGCTGCGCTGACGGGAGGGATGAATAAAGTGGAGCACGACGCGAGATACGATTGCCGCGGGATGACTTGTCGTAATCGCGCGTATCCTGCGCTCTAGCTCACGGGGATGTGCGGGACAACGTGACGGCGTGTAAATCGCGCGGATAACTCGGCGCATTTTGGCGAGGTTTAATCAAGACGCTTGAGGTATGAATTATTTCGCCTGTACTTGTAAGTAACGATTAAGTCGGCCGGGCCAAGGGTCGGTGGACAAAGATTTTCTTTTACACGCGCGGCAAGTTTCGCTACGTGTCGCGCGTCGAGCAGAACGCTCGTTCTCTCGTGTACGTGTGTCGTGCGTGCGTGTCACGTGTGTGCTTTCCTGCTTACACCAGTCCGAGTAATCCGAGAACCGATTGTGAACAAGTCTCGGCGATATTTCGCACGGTCCGGCATGCCACGAATTTTGTTTCCCCTTTGTCCTCCTGTGTTCTGAACAAGCGCGAGACCGGCCGCTTCTCGCGTTTGAACTGTCGTAATTTTTCAGTATTGCGCACATTGTTGAAATCGAACCAACTCTGCTCCGCTCATTTTTGCAGCGTTATTCCCGCTAACTCTGGTCACTTTGTAAATTTTCTATTTCTTTATCAAATCGAGATACGCGAGCCACGAGCTGCTTGGACGCTCGACGGAGCTCGGGCGAACGCGATATTTATTACCGGAGCAAGCCAGGTCAGCTGATCGTCTGCTGGCCTGACTATATAACGATGCTTGTTGCGAGAGTATCAACGCTTTTGATTATCGGGATTCCGTGCGCGCAGACTCAATGCGAGATTAATCCTCCGCGAGGGAACCCCTTTCACTACGAACTTGCCAATACCAATCCGTCGCACGTTCGAAAGTTTCGCGAGCGCCGGAAACTTTTGCGCTCGCTCCGCCAACCGAGTGAATTCTGTCGGAAACCAAAAACTCTAATCCACACCGCACGATCAGCTACCAGTTTGACGTAAAAAAAAGAAAGAAAAACAGATCGATTGTGAATTGACCGCAGACTTCAACTCAGACCTCGGTAATTGACGTAATTAACAGCTGCTACTGTACAAATTTTATTTCACTCATTTGCATTTAATGCGGCTTATTTTCACAGTGAAAGTTCGACTTGGTTTCTTCTTTAATATTCTTCCATCGTGCTTTATACGACATTTTAATGCGTTGTAACGTTAATAATACATTTACGTTAAAAATGCTAGCGTTTATTAGCTCGCGCCGCTTAAAAAATATTTTTTCGTCGAGTCAAATACACCCCACATGGACCCTGTAAGCAGGAAAACTGTCATATCGGATCTTCTTTGTCGTCCCGCCTCATTGTTTTCGCCTCAAGCTTTCATCGCATTCACGACGCCTGTTTCACTCGCGCGGGACACTACGAAAGAAGAGCCCCGGCGCTCTTTGCTCCGGCATACGAGACGCATCGTAAACAATGTTCCGGCCGCGTTTAGCAGCGCACGCGACGACGCGGCTCGATGCACGGCGTCGTCAGAGAGGTACTAATTAAGCCGACTCCCGCGGTGTAATTCCGCGTTGCCGGCATTGTGCCTCGAATTCCACCAAGTGGCTGTTGGCCGGGGCCGCTTTTCGAGTCTCCCGGAGCATGGTCCGAGGCCTTTCAACCCCGATTCCATGGCGCGTGCGTCTCGTTCCCGGCATCGTCGTCGACGTCATTGTTGACGTTCACGTCGTAATCCTCGCCGTTTTCCGTGTTATTCCTCGGCGTGGAATCTCGGAGCAGCACAGGTTGCACCTTAATTTCATTTCGTCTCGCACCTTCTTCGCGGAGTATCATCTCGGATGAACTTCGTATTTTCCTTCGTGTCGCGATTCTTTCGTTCCCACTTCGTATTGCGCGTCATTGTAATGTGCACGATAGCCTGTTACGAAAAGGAGCGCCGTTAATTACATGAGAAATCCCAATATTTTTTATTTACGTTTTATTCACGTTGGAACATTTAGGAATAATATGCGCGCAAGCTCTTGCATCACAAATGTAAGTGACTGCAGTTTTGATTAAGGAATGGAAGAGAAAAATAGTCTCTCCACCGTATTACATTAATGTCTTGCGAAAGGAATTATTATTTATCAACAGATCACGCTCGTGCACTTATATTGATTCAGAAATTATACGTTTTGCTTAGCATAAATGAAATTATTGCATACACGGAACGATACTTTCGTATCCATTAGTGTTGTTGACTTTACGCGATTTTACATTTGATATTTGAATTTTTCTTTGCTATTTACATGTGTGTGTGTGTGTGTGCGCGTAGGTTAATAGAATATTTTTTGAAAATGATATACGTCATACAAATAAAACTTGAATCACGCGATAAAAAATGCATTTCTGAGCTTCTTATAAAAGAATATATCTGTTTACTCAAAATGACGATAACAAGGCGCATTCTATTCCTGCGAAAGCTATTTTGAACACATGCCACATTTCTCTTTTTATTCCATTTTGGACCAGCGTACGATAACATGCTGTAATAGGAGATGGTAAGAGGGATGTAAACTTAATGGAACAAGGATAGGATTTGAATTTAAATAATGCATTCTCGTCCCAGCTGCACATTTATGAGATCTGTGCGAATAAAACTTATTCCCTTTTCGTTGACACCATTGCATCAAATGGAAATAATAACGCAGATAATTTTGTAATGACCCGGAGAAAGCTTGACACCCGGGATTGTTTCGCGGAAGAAATAGTGCGCCAGCGTGAAAATTTTTGTGGAGGGCTTAATCTTCGTAATTCTTTCGGGATTTCGTACTGTTACGTTTGCAGGGGGGTTTGCAATACTCGCGACGAAAGTTGGAATCGCGTCGTTGAATCGGCACATTTCTTTATGAGCTCAGTCAACCGTCGATCCCCCGCTTTTTTTTTTATGGTTTCTATTTCTTTTCTCCATCTCGCTCTCTGTATCCGATGAACGTCGCTTCAGAAGTTCGGTACGTCGAAACTTCGCCGAAGCGCAATCTTCCGTGTCGTACACTCCGCCGTAGCGTTGGGGGAGTACGAATCTGTCATAGTCATCCGCATCTTCTGGACAGTTCCCCCGAGCAGATCTCTGTTTTCAACAACAATATGTTCGCGCATACCGTTTGTCACGGAAATTTCGACGGTGGCTTTTTGCCGGCAAACATATACGAATGGAAGGTCCGAGTCATTAAAGTCTTTGTTTGCCGGAAGAACTGACGTTTCGGAATGAGCGATAGCGACGATATCTCAAGTTACGGTATCCGCCCGGCAGTCGTCGTCGTGCTGACTCTCGGCGAAAAGACTCGAGATCGTCGAGAAGTTGCGGATGCCGGGAGAGACGAATGGGAAGTAACGGGTAGCCAATCGTGCGGCTATAATAGCCACGCAAAACTAGTCGCAGAAGTATTGGCACGGGGGCATCGGATGCCCGATCGACCGGGACTCTAAGTTTGCATAGTCAAGGGTAGATAAAACACGCAAAAAAGAAAAAAGAAAAAGGAGAGAGTCGGAAATCATCTCGGAAGTATCTTCCGTTATTTGCGATTAATTGATGATCACGTTTCAACGGTGTAATTTATAAATGAAACAGCGGAGGTCGCATGAATAAAAATGAATCATACGCTCCGAGAGGAAAAGCATTTGTTCCGAAGAGCGTGAAATAAAAAGCGCATATCTCACTTCGCACGAATAATCCTTTATTTTCATATTACCCTTTGGTTTTATTGATTTGTACGTAAACGAATTTGTCATCGTTTTCATTGTGTCTATCGATAATCTAGCCGTATCAATGCGCACAGATTTGCCGTGTACAATTTATGGTTGATTTATGACTTTTGTAATATACATTACAAGATAAAAAGTACATAAATAGAATCGCAGACATAACTCTGGATACGTTTTACCGCAATAATGTGTCTGCACAGATGGAATAAATATATTTCATATACCAATTTTTGTAGCATTTGCTATAAATTATTATATCGATGACCGTTTCAATATATTGTAAATTTAGTAGTATTTAATCTGGAGTGTTCTAAACTGAATATTTGATATCTGAAAGGATAGTCTCGTAATATGAGACAGCAGGTTTTTCAAATTTAATCACAATTTTTTCGCAATAATTACACGAGTAACCTAGCAATCAATTTTGCACTGAACAGATTTCACTCCATGGGTAATAAATTCATGGTGGATCCAACAGATAATGTCTATTAATTTAGCAGAAATCCCGCTATCTCGTGTATTAAGAATTTATCTCATGATAGAGGACTGTCTTTTACTATTGAAGAAAACGCTTATATGAAACCACGTTGTGGACGTGTTTCAATTGTTACGAATTTTTATCGACGATAGGAAGGTTCGACTGCGCGAGACGATGATTTCGATAACCGTTCTCAGTCTCAGCCTCTTACTCTCAAACTTGCAGCATCGGCGTCAGCCCACCGCGGCGGCGAGAGTGGGGAAGTTTACGTCGTAAACTTCGGGTCTTAAGGGTGGAATTATAGTTCGGCGAAGCGAGCGCTGCGCTACGCAGTTGTTACCACGACGAGCGCTTTAAAAGTTGGTCCCGGCTCTTCGTGTCGGTTCGAGGGGGTGCAGGGAAGTGGATTCCGGGGGATGGGGAGCGCGGGACGACGTGAAAGGAGGCGAGAAGGGGGTGGAGACGCGGTTAAGTTGCCAGGAAACTTTGGTAAAACTGAAAAGTTAATTTCGTCGTGTTAAATTACTCGAGCGCCCGGGCATTAAACTTGCAAAAGTTGGTCGGATGACTGAAATACGTATCCTCCCTCTTCTCTTCCTCCTCCCCTCGTCCCCTTCTTTTCCTCGTTGCTTTTGCTTTTGCTAACTGATCTAAGACGCGAAAGGATAGTGTGATTTGATTGCTTGCTCCGAATTGAAACGTTGAACAAGGAGGAACGAAACACTGCAAAGTACAAAATCGTTTAATCCAAACAATTCAAACTCGTTAATTCACGACCCAAGTATATTCTAATATTCTACTCGAAATATATTTTGGTATTAATTTATCTTTATATCATCCTTTGAATGGCCATAACATTGCATAATTGCCCAATTAATTAATATTCTATTATTGCCTGTGTGTCAATTACATGAACATTAGTGCTCCATTAAATACATTTATCCCCTGCACTGCAGTTGTGTTGAATTACTCTACTGTATGTAATTTTATCGCGACACTCTAGGTTACAACACGTACCGATAACAATATGTGCAATACATACATATAACTCTTTCGAAAAATCAATAACATTTAAATTATAGCGCGATATAAAGAGTTAAAATTATTGTAGGGATAAAATTTCGGATATATGTTAAGTAATAATAGGATTCTAATTAAAGATAGTCAAATTTTAATTAAAGATAATGAAATTTTAATTTTAAGTAAATTGAACTTTTTTTTAAAGATGTTCTTCATTCGCAGATAAGTTGAAAGATGTTTAATATTGGAAATTTACGAGTAATAACTTTTTATGTTTGCGCTAAACAAGAACTAATTTCAAGTTGGTCGAAAAGTTTACAGAAATGTTTGTCTATTAGCCCGAAAACATCTTTTATAACTTTTATGAAACCTGATATTTAATAGTTGTTAATATATATAAAGTTTTATATGTTTAAATACTCATCAAATTAGACTGCTGCGAAATGGCATGTCTTCTAAAATCTGCTAAGCGAATCCATTGCAGATGTGATCGATCACACTTTATTTAATTCTCAGGTCGCGTTCCAATTCGGTTGAAGTTCACAAGAGTACGATCGTAACAGGCTATGCACGTTTATGGCAAATCGATTGAGAGGAAATAGGAAGAAGCGGAAGGAGTTGAGTTATCGTCTTGCAAAAATCTATTTATTCGTGTGATTTATTGTAGATGCAGTGAATTTTTTATTGAAAGATCGTAGATAATTCATCGATATGTGAATTGAAACGTAGGATCATGCGATCAGATATGCCAGTCTTCTGAAATTCACCAAAGAGTGTTTTAGTAGTAAAACCGCAAGACATCGCACTAAAAGAGACTAATTACAAATCACAATTATACAATAAAGTCTTGACCTTTAAATAATTTGGATTTATCTCTGACGAGTTTCATATTAGAAATTCAATTGCTTATACATCTGGCTTATATATTTCGCATAAAAAATTATAAAGTAAAGATTTACACTGTAAGATTAACATAAAAAAATCCGTAAGGCGCATACAGCAATTTATTGAATATGCATGTGAGACCCTGATATATCACTGACACATGATAAATTTTTTTTCACAAACTTTTTATCTATTATAAACATTGCCGGTTTCACATATCAAGGACGGCTAATTAGAGTTATATGTATGCATTATGGCTGAATGCGTCTAATCGATCGGTACGAGCGGTCGTTGCGACTCGGTGATCAAAGCTGGTAATATTTGCAGCGTATCTACTGTGAATTGCATCAAAATTAATCCCAACATATTCGTTACCGTTCCATAACTGTGTCCATATCCTGTTATATATTCTTACCCATTAAAAGAACGATTGAAATAAATCGCGTAGGCATCGTCCGAAATATTTCGGCGGTCATAAATTCTGCTACGTCGACAGCGAGTGAACCGATTATATGTATATTCGAGAAATATTCGTTGACCTAAGCAGCCGATGGTATTTAACTGGAGATTGCATGCGCGGAAAGACATAAAATGGGCGCGGTTTTATTACAAGCTGCGTGCAAAGGACGAGAAGCAATTTAATTAACGATTGTAGACTTTGCGCTGTTACCGCGTGTGTGACGTACGGTTTTGGTAGCCTCGCTTGTAAGGACATCCTCGCTTTTTTTCGCCGGCGATTTGGTCGGTAAGGTCACGGTCGTAATCCTCGTCGACACGTACACGTGTTTGCAGCTTGCAGCCCAGCAAAGTGTACGTATTTCCGCACACGTGTGTACGTGTGCGCGCACGCGATGCGGCGCGTGCGTAAATACGCGAGGGAGAACAAACTTTCTCGACGGCTAGGGGTGAGCTAACACATCCCCGCATACGCGAGGTCGGAGATGTGTTCCGCGCGTGGATTCTACGGAACTTATGCGAGAGTCTGAAGAGATTCTTTTCCACGAAACTCTATCAAATATTTGACGTATGATACTTTAAAAGAGAATTAAAAATATCAATTTTAACGCAAAATTCACTTAGCTCCGTCACATCTGAAAAGAATATTACAAACATTAGGAATAAGAAATTATATAAAATGTAGCTTGAAACAAGTGCGGATATTTATGTGATCAAGGGCCGATTTTTCCAGTCTCTTGGTAAGCTAGCTAATAATTAAATTATACGTCTATCTGTGTCTAATTTGAAGGAAAAACAACGACGTATGAGTTAACTATTAGTTAATTCACCAAGAGGTTGAAACAACCGGCTCTCAATTGCATTGATAATTGATTTGTTGATAATAAAGTGTTTAGATGATTTCGATCACGCTCTCGCATAACGTTAGACACTATAATTCTATTCACCGGTGCATTTTCGCATTCTGTAGAACGGTCGACAATTTTGTAGCTTATCTAACAACCACGAAAGCCCGGACATCCGATATTTGGATAATCCGAGTTTGGATGTAGTGAAATCACGGCCGCGCGATTGTGTGGCGGTGAGAGCATGCGCGCCCCGAGCTCTGTCTCCCTTTACGAGTCGGTCGCCCGTCCTTGTCTCGGAAAACTTTCCGGTGATGAGCTTTGTTGGTCGTTTCCCCAGCAGGACGGAAAAGTTAAATGCGAAAGTTTTATCCGATATCCAGTGCCTCTGCGCGCCTGGAAAAAGGTATCTACGCATGGCTATCGTGCGGCTTGGTCGCGCGATTACAGTTGCGTTTTTTGTTTTACAACAGCCTCGACGCTCTTATAAATAAAATTCGTACAACGACATGTGGTTCGCGATGTAAGACGTTAAAAACGGTGCGGGTTTTTCCAAGTACTTCTCTCTGACCGAGCAAAGAGTTAATGGCGTGGATTCCGGAATTAAAAATATACAATAAATCCCGTGTACGCGAAAATAACTGTAGATAATAGTGCTAGATTTTGGTTTAATTATTCTGTACATTGAACATGTTTCACGTAAAGTGCGGATTTGTCTGTTAACAGAATGGCGTCCAGGAAAACGAGGAAGAATCACTCGATACAGCATCTGCTCGAGTTGCCCTCGAACCGGGAGTCGAAATTATCGCGGTTTCCCGTGAAGGAGCAACTGCCGCCGTCCATGCCAACCCCTCGGCAAGTTCCGGTGACCGTGTTGCATCCCTCTCCGAAAAAGGTAAGTGGAACACAGAATAATCCGCGGGTAATCCGCGACGACAATCGTACGAGCGTGCAAACTCTGTGAAACTCGCGCGTATAATTCGCGCACACAGACGAGCGACATTGTCACGTCTGAGACGACGTCGGCAATATTCTAAAACTGTGCAAATGATCGAACTTAATAATAGAACGTCGAAGAAAAAGATCGCCCTACTTTTTAAGGACGACATGATTATTATCCCGCGCGGAGAATAATCGTTGAGGCGCTGGCTCGTCGAGCACATCGAGTTAAAAAATATTAAGTGATCTTCTCGAAAGAATTTCCCTCCGTGCGATGCTATGAAATATCTTTTACGCGTCATCGCGAGAGCCGATCCGTTTCTCACGACCTCTCGTAATTTTTCATATCGCGAAATTATCCGTACGAGAAGGGTCGAAAATGTCTATTAATTATAATGTAGCAGTATAATAGTATTTAGGAAATCTCAACGGAGATTAGAATTACCGAAAGAAGGATGAACTTTTTTTGGGGTTGTTATTTTGAATTGTTATTCGCGCGTAGAGTACTTATTTATTTATAAATTTATTTTTGGACCTCTCTATTTTGCACTTGACTGACTATTAGAAAGTTGCGAAACGAGGCCGCAACGTAAAAAGATGAGATCTGCGAGGAACGTAAAACGAAACGATTGTAACGGCATAAACCGCTGACGCTTCACATTGTCACGGTAGCTTTTTTTATCGATCATTTCGTACGTGGGACATTGTTATTACTCGTATAAATGTCGACGCAAGCTTGAATCCGTGAGGCACGGCGGAAGAGATAATTTTCAGCTTTATCACTGCCATATTGGCGGTCTTGCATTCTCGTTAAAAATGCTTTTAGTCTTATATGACAAGTTTAGCCAAAATTAAATCCGTTGTAGAGAAGAATGAATTAGTAAAATTACGCAATCTATATATACAATTTTTACACTATTTTAAAATAAATTATCTTCAACTGAATTTTACAAAATCGTGATCTAAATTAATAAAATGTAACGCTACTTATTATACATTGATGATAAATTTATGTATTACTTTGCATTGGAGAAAAATAGGATACAAAAGGTGGAACATTTATTCATGTTGCAATATTACTGAGCATTTTACAAAGCTATCCGATGTTACTATTACATTCCGAGTTGTAATTCATTATATAAATATATAAACGATTTTATTATTTAGCTTTATTCAGGTTTTTACAAATAGCTGTATTTATATTAATAATTATGTATTGACGTTATGGCTCAATATAATTATTATCAGAATTAACTTATCTTCGTGTATCTACAAAATATCTGCAACATCTCGTTAAATTTTGAATTTTATCAATATTGAAATATTTTAATTATTATCTTACCATGGTTTATACTATTTGAATCGATGCATTATATTATACATATACATGTATAAATCTTTAGATTCATATATCACATAATTTTCATTCACTTTCTTAATAATAATTATTTATTTGCGTCGTTAGACAGTTATATGGTTTTTCAAAACAGAAATAACAAGTAACCATTATTATCTCAAATGATTATACCGACATACCAGTTTATTATCGGCCGATAAACGAGATATTCTTCGTTATTCTGTGCTGACTAGGCTGAGAACTGCACGTGTCCCGACTGCGTTTCAATCGATAAGGCAAAGACTGCTGCCGACGAAGTAGAGCCCTTCTTTAGCGTCACAGGATCACAATTACAACTCGGAAAAATAAAAAATCAAATTTTGATAATTGCTTGAAACTTTATATTACTTCCAAGATTTATCATCAATTTAAAATAAAAACAGAAAATTTTATTTGAAATTATTGTTTATTAAATTTGATATTGCAAAAGTGTCGTTGATAAACAAGTTATAATGTTTACTTTTTACGAAGTATATTTGAATTATTATCATAGAATATAACGGAACGTATAAATGACACTGACTCGCAGAACATTGAACGTAATTGCGAGAGGTCTTCCGCGAAAATAGGGATGGGGTGCTTTACGGGAGTATAATTTGCTATTGAAATCCTGTGAATGGAGGTACGGCAGAAGCGTCTTGAGCATACGCAAGGTGTTGGGCGGGGACTGAATTTATGATAATTGCATAAATCAGAGCTTTCCTCCACAATAATCATAATCTATTGGGATAGTTGCGCGAAGTTAGCTATTTAGCCGTCGGCAAGGATCAGGGGAAGGAGATCGAGGGGTTGCTCTGCCCGGTCCTGAATAAGATAAAGCCCTCGCTGAGATTTGAACCTGGGAGGGAAACCATTCTTGTCACAAATCATTGTAGATACAGCGAGTTGGATAAAAATAAATATATTTGACACTGTACTATATACTGCGTTGAATATATTTATAGTGCAATTATATAAACATCTGCAATAATTGTTCTACAAAAAAAATTTAAGGCAACAGCCATGAAAATCTGTAGTATTAGAAACAATTTTCTCTATACATATTACGAGAAAGAAAACAAATTGTGTAAGTAGATTTTTGAAGATCAATAACAAGTCTTTGGAGCGACGAAGTTAACAGATGGTGCCACAGAGGGTGCCACCAGCAATGTTCTGGCGTTAGGGGTTGCGATTTCTTGTTTGAGCTCTAACACTCTCTAATCTCTTGCGATAGAAGGCAATAATTATTATAAAATATTCTCAATGTCAGTAACAATGTAGCGCAATTTTCCATGATTGCAAATCAACTAAATATTGAATCGTTCTTTAAAATGTAAGGTGAAGTTTATAGATAATTGTAACCTTTTGAAATTAAATTATTAAAAAATTAAGTCTGTTACATTTTTGTCTAATCTTATATATTCTAATAACTTCCGCTGATTCTGCTGAAAAGAACGGATTTAAGTAAGAAAATTGCGCTAGACTCGGAATATTTAATTTCAAGCAATTGTTTTCATACTTACGTGGGCTGGTAATTGCCTTTCCTTGCGGAACCTAAATCTTTCCTTATTGCAGAAGTACATTTTAAATGATCGCATCCAACTCGCGTTACCGCCAAAAGTTCGGTCATCCACGTCTTATAATATTACCATATGATACGGGAAGCGATTAGGGGTCGTACATTGTTTAATGCTTTCATAGGGACGAGTGACACCCCGAAGTTACCGAAATTGACCTTAATGCATCCGCTTTTAGTGGCCGGTGACGTTAAAACGCCATCAGCCTGGCTTCCCGTCTATGGGAAATCGACGGCTGACTGTCATTTCCGAATCACTAGTGATTTCTTTATTAACGGCACGAGTCTTCGCACGGGCGCGCCGCTGGAATATTAATGTTGAAATCTTCGCCGCCTCAACTTTCATGATCGTTACGGTTACGATTACGATTACGAGCAGCCGTTTCTCTTAAAGGCGAACCCTTATCCTGCGCAATATAATATTCTTTCGACGTATATAGATAATCCCTCATATTCTCGATACAATGATGATGCGCGTTGCAATTAAGTAAGCAATTATTTCAATAGAAATGGACATTTAATGATAGAGATTTTTGAAAGCAGTTTAAATTATGTAAAGTAATGCAGTTGCCTTCGTCTTTTAATTAATAAACATTACAGTATTAAAATTTCACTTCGTTTATCACGATGGAGAAAATATAGTTAAAAAATAGATTTTTCCCTCTCTCTTTCTCACTCGCTAACAAAGTAAACAAATACCTGTTTGGGCACGCGCTAATCTCAGGGTAGGTCGGAAAACGCGGCGTTAAAACACCGGAAAGCCAGCCCCAAATCCGCTTAAGGACGCGTATTTATTACGGACGTCTGCTTCGCCTCGACCGCTAACTCGTCTCTTCCATGCACGCGGTGTCACAGTTAAATATTCGGCTTAATTTTTTTACGGGCTTTATTCGACTGATACTACATCTCATTTTTATTAACGAATAATCTATTCGAATCGGCTAAAAAGATTTGTACAAATTGATAATTTTATACGTACATTTTTGACTGAAATTATGCCAAATTTTCTGATGTATATTTTTCAATACATGTGCGTTCCATCACCGGCCTGTCAATCGGCCCTGCTCTTCGGAAATGTTCTTCTTTGTATTTTGCAAGATACCGTTAGCGACTCTCTCGGGGGAACCTGAAAAGATGAAGCACAGTACCCTTTAACTTTGTCGAGCTGTCACGTTGATCGGGGTTGGAACGAACCCTCCAATTCACTCGGTGGGAGTAGCCACGCGGTTGAGTGAATTTTTATGAATGAATGCGCGAGGATACGCAGATCCAAGGCTTTGGAATGTGCACCCTGTTTTCACCCCTGTACCTATATTTACGACAGTGACTCTCAGTTGAAAATTTTATCAGGCGTTCGTAACGAGGCGGTCGGGCGAGGCAATTTTTTAAATTAGTCGCGCTACTTTAAGGGACGAAATTCCGCGTTAAAAATAGAAGCTTCCGGAATATTACTTTGATCACTGACGTTCCCTAGTGACACGCTTTTTTTATCGCCTTCTAGAACGTAGTAACCAAAAACGATTTGTTTAGCAGGATGTGACCCGAGGATCTTTCTAAATTTTATTTCACAAGTATATATATTTGAAACGGTTTAACATATCCTTTTATTTACGCGTACTTCCTGTAATGTGAAAATAATAATTGTGCACCGACACCGCTATACTCTTTAACTACAAAGCGACTCTTATTTGCTGGAGGGTCTGAGGTTGAAGGTGTTAGCGGCAGTACAAAAGAAGACTTCACCCTTCATGCCTAGAGGGGAGTTTATAAAAATCGTGTCAATTAGGCTTCGAGAAAGGAAGACAAGCTCGGATACAGTGCTCGACGAGTAAGGGCTTTTAATTCCTGTTATAAAGAGATCACTAGCGGACAATTTATTTCTCGAGTGTTGTCAGATATCATTTCCCAAAAAGGCAAATTTTTTTAGATATTTCATAGATACATAGTTTTCTCTACTATTATTAAAATAAACGTGAATTTTTAAATGTAGAATTGGTATTTTAATGGAGAATGTCTCAAAATAATAATTTGTTTATCAGTTAATGAGTAAACAACTGCTTACAAATGCAGTATTTTTAGATAACAAGAGTATCGTTGAAACTTGACAGGCATATTCTTTAATTAACACGTTGAATCGATCTTTTGATAAATTAAATTATATCATATTTTTTCTACAGTCTTAATATTTAAAATTTAATATTTTTATATCTAAATAAAAATACGACTTTATTTAAATAAAATTCATCCAAACTTCAGTGCAATATCTAAAATGATATTGTTTTCAATTTCAAGTTTGACTTATACGAGTATATTCGATATTTTTAGTAAGTAGTTAAGCAAAGACAACACTCGAAAAGTCGAAAGTAGTCTAAGAATATGACAATTTAAATTTGTTCAACCTTTTAAAAAGCGAACTGTACATTTAAATTTTTCATAAAAAAAGAATTTCTTAGAATTGAGTTAGAGGTCTGTATTTAATTTACGATTTATTCAACTTCTGATGCGCGCGCAATTAAAACTGCATTGTTTGTACATACAATGCAGTCGAATATGCGTATCTTGAATGAAAAATAATAAAAGTAGGAGCGCTATTGTAATGTTATGTTCACTTTTCCCGTTTAACATTATTAACGTTGAACATTCGCGATTATTGCCTCCTTTTTGCGCTTTAATTTCTGCTTGATTGCGCAAGGAAGAGAAATGGTTTTACTTCGGGCGGATTTCTCTGTACTTGAATGAAGGTTGTGATTGCGTTCAGTGAAGAAGGGAGAAGCGTCGATCGGCCTAGGTACTGCTCCGGGCGAGGATTAGCCCGTGGGGTATTGTAACGTCGTAAATACACCCCCTTTTTACCCCCCGAGCTTTAAACCCCCTTGTCTTCGCTTGTCTCTCAACGTTCGATAAGTTTGCTGGCTATTCTCGTCGACATTGCCTCCTTTCGAAATGTAAAATAATTCTTCCCACGCTGTTTCCCCCCCTCTTTCGCTTTCTCTATTTTTAATTAATTAATAATCCTCATGAGTTTCAATTAAAGAAGAGTTTAATATGAACCTTATTCCGTAATTTTGATTGAATAATACTTTAAAATGAAGAGCGAGTAAAAGAGCAAAAGCAATAACAATTATTAAATTCAATTTCGATGCCATAAATAGAGTTTGACGTATTAAAAGTTATCCATAGGTATTAAAAATTTTCCGCATTTGTTTTTTAATTATTTAGTTTGCTTTTATTGTATTTTAAGACAATAGTTTACTTATAATAGCACGGTGACAGAGATTACTTCAATTGTTAAATAGTGAAAGGAAAACAATACTTATTGTATTGATACTCATTTCTCTAATCTTTTTAATAAAAGTATTCCATTTTATATTCAATACTCGAGCGATTTCCGTGTGAAGAAATGATAGCTCGTTTATCGATCGTTGAATTTTCCTTGATGTCTCTGGTATCAAATCCGATCACGGATCCATAATTCCAGCGGCGCGCTTACGAGACCGGGGGGCCGTGTAGTTTTTCGATGAAATAGAGAAAAGATTAGGGAAGGCGCAATTCGAGGAGGCACTTTAGCCAATGTCGTCATTTCGATACTTACCCGGCATCTCCCCCACCCCGGTTCTACGTCCCCAAATGATATCTCGGAGCAAAATCCCAGTCGCCGCGCGCGCGCGCTTATAGCCAGTAGAAATAGAAAGGGTTCGCGAGGGGCTCCGGAAGGACTGCGGGGTTATAATGAAATATAGCCTCGTTCCGCCTCGTATAAGACTGCATTAAGATTATACGTTGGCGCGCTCCTTGGCGACCGAAGACGGTCGAAATAAACGGGGCGGCGCGGCGGTAGGGCCGCGGTGGCTGGCGGCTAAGGGTAAAAGGGGTAAGGGATTCCTCCTACGGTGTTTTAATCAAGCCGGATTTGCTGCGGCAAGCCGTGGCTCCAACTTTCATTTTAGCGAACCCCGCCCTGACAAGCCGTGCACGAACGTTTTCGTCTACTTCCCTTCGTCTCTCCCCGTCCCCTCCCCCCTACCGCGGAGGTCCTATCCGAAGTCCTCTCTTGCGTTCGGCAACCCGAGATCTATATGTGTGTTTGCCCGGCATTAAAACGCTATCCCCGTTTTACGGGGACGCGTGATCCTGATCCCGTTCGCCTCCTTAAGAAGCTGCGTGATCGAAAAGGGTTGTTTTACGTTGAAACTACGTGGCACGCTGCTGGAGCGTGAAAAGTTTATTGCGTTTCTTCTGACAACATCTTGTTTAATTCGCTTTCGCCGCGTTCCGTCGCTGTGTATACAGTTTGAGTTATATCTTGTACCTTCACGCGAACATCTTATTGCAGTTCATTAAATTGATGAAATAAAGTAGGTTAAAATATGTAACTGGCAACGACGCTACGTAAACACTGTATTTTAGTAGAGAGGTAAAAATTTGGTAAATGTTTAGTTCAGTAGATGATCTAATACAAAATAAATTACAGTGTGAATCCAATGAATCCATCCCTACAATGTGTCTCATCAGACTTTGTCGTATGCGTTGCGTCCGTACGTCATGCGCGTCATCGTAACAACGGATGGGTTAGCAAGTATGCCACGGGATTCGCAATAATACATTATCGGGAAACGGTAGGGTGCTCTCTATTTCTATCCCGTTCTCGCGCGTAATGCTTTCGCATCGTAACCGTTTCTAGATCGCCTAGCAGAATTGTTTGTCGATTTCATCTCTTCCATCTCTCAGCTTAACTCTCTCTTCCTTTCCCGACACACGGGGTACCTCGTTTATCTAAGCAATCGATGCAATTATGCGCGCTTCTATCAGCGTGCTGTTCATCAACAGCCATCGACAGATTGCGATGGCAAGTTTATCAAATTTAGACACAAATCGTTTTGTTTTGTCGTTTGCACCGTACGATTCTTATTGGATAAAATAGTGATATAAATCACAAGTTGAACACTTGCTCGCAATAATACGAGAAATAAAATTATAGATTTTTTGAATAACCGTAAAGAAACTACCGTAATAAATATGGTGTTACATGATTTCATAAATTTTCTTATATTTTTTAAAACAAGGAGAATAATTTTTATTATTTTTCTATCCGATATTCTATATAAATTTATATTTTTGAAACTTTTGTCGGATTTGAAATCATGTAGGCAAATTGACACAGAAGTGTCTAACAAGACTTTTTCAGAATTTGCCTTAAACTATTTTCAAAACGAATAAATCATATTTTATTTCGATTAGTCGAGTTGTTGAACCTTGAAAACATCTGACGTATGTAACGTTTGTGTTAAAAGCTTTGGTTCCTTGGGATTAAACTTTTCATTCCAGAGTCTACGAGGCTTTATATTCCGTGCTCCACCACCTCCGCTTATAACTCGTATCGGAAGTACATAAGACTTTAACTCGCGCTCCCAATACAGATTACTCGTCCACCCTTTCTCGGAGATAAGAAACATCTAGCACCGTATTCCGTATTCTCCACTCTTATAGCGCAGGGCTGGCGCTAAGCCTCGGGGATCTACCGAGACTTTATATTTCGACATTTACTCCAGTCTACCGCCCCTGTATTTGTCTTTCCGCTGTAACCGATACTAGCAGTTGACGAATCCGAACTGTCGCCTCTGTAGACCTTGGCATTACGCATTTACTATTCACGCAGATTCCTCTAGCAATGGTAGCGCGAGTCTCTCAACTGTTACTTTTATCAACTCGTTATTATAGCCCTTGATTAAGGGAACGTATACATCGAAATGTTTATCTCCATTAAACTGTGGTTCTTAGCTGGAATGAATCGAGCCGGGTAACATTTCGCGACTACCGGACCCTGTATCCCTTGCGCAAAGTTTCGTGCTGCTCAGATTTAGCTTTTAGGGACTGAAAAGCCAGCCCGAGACTTATCACTCCACGATAACTCCCCTGACGAAGATACGCCGTGTAAGTGGAATTCGTTTCATCTTGACGCGAGCCGGGCGCGCGGAAAGGAAGGAAGGTAGGAAGGAACATACGGCAAACACAATATGGCGTCCGCCGCGAGAAAGCCCGGAGCGTTCCGGACCGGTCAGTATGCAATATGCTAAGGTTCTGCCGGCCTCCTCCCCCACGTCTGATGCCGTCCCACATCCCTCCCTCTCGCTCCTTCACGAATCCCTCTTTCTCTCCAGCCTTCTGGTCCTCTATAACCTCCGAATCCTTGGGTTTGGGAATTTAATTACAGTATAGTGCCTACATTGTAGCCCCAGCCGGCCCGGAAATAAACTCCCCATTGTCGCGGCACAAAGCTTCTATTTGTCACGAGACCTGGGCGTTCGACACCCTTGCGAAGCGCACCTCCCCGCCGTCCGCCACCTGCCCTTCGATATCGACCTTTGTACCGGAGCTTTGACTTACGTCGGTTTGGTCGAGCGAGATCGTCCATTCGAATGCTAATCCGATTATGGATGCTTTTTCAATTATGTACACGTATACATCTGTATCGCCGCGATTTCTCCGGGCGATCTCTCGAGCATTTTTATTGTTCTCGCGATACGAGTCCTTCTTTCGCTTACGTTCCATTGTTGAGTAGCGCGACAGTAATTTTCTAACAGCTGCTAATTTTCGCAAGGCGACATTACCTTCTGTCAATATTTTACGAGAGATACGAATACATCGCGGTCTCCGCCGCTCTTCTCATCGTACGTCGCGCGGTGCAATTAATTGGGAAGATACACACTTTTTTGTATCGCTTTTCGCACCCGCGCTTACGGTAGCATCTACTCACGTGCTTTTTCCTTCATTTGAAACTTGAAACCTCACTAACCGTAAGTATACATTTCCTCGAACGTGTAAGCTAGAACCCGTCCAACGCGCGCTCCATTCACCGTCTTACATTATAGAGGAGATTATCCGAGTAACCACAGCCTACCTTCTCTAACAATCTCCCTATTCCGCTTCTTCGCGAACTTCCATGTAATAAGTAACAACGCCATTTAATTATAAATGTTCGCATCCCTGGAACGAACTTACCTGACTCCCACCTTCGGTTTAATCTTAATTACGACCGAGAGGTACGCATTCGTACCCGGGAACTTAAACATCTCACGTAGCCAAAAGAATGATCGTATCACAAATCCAATATCTCCCTTTCCACGATAATAATTAGAAAATTATTATGGAATACCGTCATTTAATTTAACGTTGCAGTTTTCGAAAATTTAATAACGTGAAAAAATTATGAATCGAGGGAAAGAGAGCGAACTTCTGTTATAATAATATTTACTTGAAAATTTATGAAACACAGACGAAACTTTATTGTTTATTCGCAAGCCTGACGTGTAATTTACGTGCGAATTTCTTTTCATATTTAATGCAAAATGAGTTTACGTTCGTAAAAGAACGCACCTCTAAAATACTTTTTGTTCGCTGGTCTACATGTGAAACAGTTATTTAATTATTTTCTCGCGACAAGTATGCTTTCGGATGTTGGAACTTTCGGAACCTCACTTCGATAACATAAACGTTACAAAATTTGCTACTAATTTATACGATGTGTGCGTAGCGTCGACAGTTAACGTTAGGGCAGTCCAACTTGTCGTACGATGAGTCGCATCGAGGGTCCGAGGGTTTAATGACCACAACGTTCCCCGACGATTGTTATCGCGCCACGGCACGCGTCTTCGCGCGTGATGTCGTCAAACTATCGCTACCCTCCTCGCGCGATCAAGGGATGATTTTGTCTCCGGCGTAGAGGCGAGCCGGTCGGGTGGGATGGCTAACGTTTTGCCGCGGATGCGAGCGTGTTCCTCTCGACGACGCGCTCGATGTGCTCTCGCTGCTGCCGCCGTGAGGACTGCAGCGAGTTTCGCGGTGCAACGGAACGACGACAGATGCGTCCAGCAACAGTTTCGCCGTCGATTCCTCGGCCGAAATTGCCGTCATCGTCGGCCCATAAATATAACGAGCGTTCCTCCATTCGCCGAGGCTCTCCCGGCATCGGACCGTAAAGCCCCCATAATTATTCACTCGTCGTTAAATCGGCCGCCTACGCGGCAGTTACGGCTTCCCGTCTCGGCCGAGTATATACCGTGTATACTGACTACGCGCGCTTCCACGATGCACGCGCGTGCTACGGAGTGTTAACGTTTGTTCCGGGATTATCGTAAGCCTTGAGAAACAACACTCTCAAATTTCCACATCTTCATAAAATGCTTACAAATTCATCACGCATCACGTCTAAACGATCGTCGCATCGAAATTACCTGCGAAAAGTGATTGCAGATTTTGTTAGGTGAACCCTTCGTTGGCAAAAGTACGCGAAGACCGAACAAGTAATATGAAAACGAATAGAGAACGGAATTTTTTTCACTACTGCCTAGTGGGCAGTACTTCATTTTATTGTCTTATTTGATCTTTATAATGCACCAACAAGGCTTAATGCCCCAAAAATGCCTAGTAATGCCCAGTAATGCGGCAAATCTGTACACCATAATGCGGTTTACCCCTCGACTTCAAATATTGTGTGAAAAAATTAATTTTTCCGCAATTGTTATTCTTAACAATTACGGCTCTTTAAATAGTGTCTTCATTTGCTCTGTTAAAATTACTGTATGTAATTACTGAAATATTGAATCTCTCGCAGAAAAGTGTAAGTAGGATGTTTCTGACATTATTATGATTTAATTTGAATCCATTCATAGGGCGGATAAATTAAAGTTAAAGTTTAAGTACCGTAGCTATCGGGATTATAAGTAATTAAAACATTGCCCTCACCCGATCCTTTTAATTAGCCAGCGACATTATCTTTTCGATTTCCGGTATGCATGCGCTTGTATTCCAATCTCCTTTGGCAGGCCGTTAGAAACGGAAAGGCAGGGGGGAGGGATGGAAGAGCAAAAAGAAAAGAAGCGATCGAGGGGCGCAAAAGTTTTCGATGAAATCGCGAGTACCCTCGAAACTTGCCGGTCGAAACGGTCGAGCTGGCGGATGCACGAGATTCGGACGGAAAGCGAAAACCGTTTCGTTATAGGTGGATGGTGTCGGGCTCTTCTGGGATGCAGGCGTAGAGGGGAAGACGGGACGCGCGGCGGCGGAACGGGCCTTAATTGCCCGCGAGTTAATTAAACTGTAATTCAATCGCGCGAATTCGCCGATGTTTTATCGCGGCGCGACGCGCCGTTAAGTTCGCGCGCTCGGCGATACGCTCGTTACGGAAAGTATATGGGACCGATGCGTTTTGCGTACGCCGGGCGGAGAGACGATGGTAATTTACATAGGGGGTGAATTAAGTTTAAGTGCTGTACATTAATGGAAACTCAAATTACCAAGAATTTAACGCGATGTCTCGGGGCATAAGCAAAACGATATTTTAAGAAAACGTTTCAACGTTTCGCCTCAGCGTCCACTACGTCGCTTCGGACCAAATTAAATTTAGCGAATAAACATCATTAACTTGCAGGAAGCAATTCTGTTTAATTTGCTTGTGCCAATTACATTCTGCGTTTCTGAAACTCGCTTAAAAATTTATGCAGTTCTGCCTCGGATCTGGAAGGGCCAATTCGATCATTTTCCCAGGATGTCTCGTTAAACAGGAAAATGCGGTGCATCTAATTAATATAGTAATTAGTGTCTTTCGCTATCTGTAGATTCGATTCGAAATTAGCCCTCGTGTCAGAGCTCGTCCGCTGATAAATCGAATGTCACGCGCGAATTTAGGCAGATTACGCCAGTGGATTTCTTAGGCCAGTGGCGAGGTGAGGGCAGCGAGGGCTGCTTATTGTAATTATCCCTTCGAAGTACGTACAGCCTACCCTTGGCCAAAGCCCCCCCCCCCTTTCCGCACACGCTCCCGGGCTCGATTGTTCTTGCTCGTATGGCACCGTGCGCCACGTCTATGAAATTAAGCGTACCACCCTTCTTGCCGAAAACGCGCCCTGTTCCGTCAAGATTTCTCCTCTCCCCTTGGCTCCCCGGCCCTCCTCCCGCCGGTGTATCCAGCGCCCTTAATTTCTCGAAGATAATTGCCGCCTCGTCTCTGTTAAACCGTCGCGATAATCGATGCGTCGCGCCACCGCCGCACCGCGATTGATGACTTCGCTCGCGCGGGCGCGCGAAACGCAAAACGAAATTACATTCTTTCGAAAGTCCTGTCTCATCCTCGGCAATTACCCAGTCAGGGAACCTCCCTCTCCTTGCCCACCGCCCTTAGAGTAGTCAGCCTCGTTACTCGATCCGTAATTTGTTACTTATCTAGAACGAAACTTTCGATCGCCCGCGTCTCCCGGGATATGTAGACGAAGTTTCGTCGCCCTGGGCGATAAATGAGCAATTTAAAACAAGCTATTCAGCCGCGCGGGAAAACATTATACTCGGCTGTCACCCTGCGTTTTACCTATCGATAAAATAAAAAATTTAATTTACTTAAAATAAATAGCAATGGCTCGTATGATCAAAATCGAAGTAATCATAGAACGGGCTCGGAGCCTAGACAGAGTTGTAGTGTCCAAAACATTTTTTTAATTTAAACATAAAGTGAATAGACGTTTCGGTCCTAACTGGACCGTCTTCAGTACATAAAAAAGGAAATTTGCGCACGATAGATAACAGAATACAATTGATACAAGAAATGACGCGGTCGATGATATAAAATATGAAAAAAAATAGAGCGGTCACACACATAAAACGCGACGCAAGTATGTGTAACATAGTAATTTTTAAACGAAAGTTGGAATCGTATTGACCAGTATCGATGACGTTGCCAGAATGAATTAATTTACTTTATTATTAATCGTTCTTCGTAAGATAATTGTATGCTGCCGAACGATCAACTTACATCACTTAACGAGATGAAATTTCAACGTATGAAGCCGAATCGCTCGTGCCTCGTACGAGGCATTATTGAAAAGTCTCGTGATTACTTTATAGCCGTGTACATGAATGATCGGTACGCGTGTGGCACATGAATTTATTGAGAGACCTGCATATGCAACGTGGAACGGAACTTTGGTGGAATGTATATGTTCATCGTTTTTTTTTGCGACCGAATATGTAGATCACGTACATTTTTCGAAAATCATGAATTCGCGCCACGTACCGGGTCTTGCACTTTGTTGGAATGTTTGACTTCGTCGGATACATATTTCAATCGTCGTGACCGAAGAAGCAAGGGGGAAGAGGGATGGTTGTTTGCCGGTGACCAGAATTTAATATTCATCCAATCAGGGGGGCAAATCCACTGCGCCCGAGGGTGTCACCTCTACCTCTCCCACTGCCTGCCTTTCGTTTCCTTGCCAATCGCATATTTACTCTTGCGAGAGATCGAATAGAAAGATTTGCGATGTGAACATTTGCGACGGACGTGAGGCAACGTGTGTAAAGAGAACTTATTTAGAGGAAAGTTTGGACATATAAAAAAATTTAACTAATCTCTATATAGATAACAGCTAATACAAAATTATATATTAATTCATTTCTTTTTGCATATGTATTTCCCTTTTTCCTTCGCTTACGCTGTAATCGTTCGCGAAATTTAATTCATTATTTAACATATTGTATTGTGATCGAAACTCTGATTCTTTGAAGTTGATTGATCCGGAAACCTAGGAGACCTGGGTTGCAATCTTTCAAAATTGATCTCTGGAGTAACATTGTTTAAATAAACGACTTGTATTCTGGCCCCTGTAAAATTATATCGATGATTCTCGGACGAAAAAGAGAGTACGCGGAGTGCACGTCAATAGAATGCTCGGCTAGCCGACATAAAGGGTAATATAATTTGCATTATGCTCGCGGTAGGGCGTACCCTTGTTTCGTAAGCATTGCGGAGCAAACTCAGTAACAAACCCGCGGATTCGTTCGATCAAACTTAATTAGCGCCGAATTCCAGACATAATTAAATCCGACCGCCGTGTAATTTTGCGTAGGTAGATAGCTCATGAGAGATGAAGGGACATACAGAGGGGAGAGAGTACAAAATGTAAAGGAGAGAAAAAGCTCGAATTTGGAGAAAAAAAATAGAGGAGAAATTTTGTCGGCGAAAATGTAAATTTTCGGAGACAAAAATGTAACAATAAATATTTAGGGCTTGTTATATTTTTTCGATTAGGTGTTGTTAGGACTACATTTCTCGTACTTGGTGAATAACGATTCCCTCTTTCTCTTTCTATTTCTCCGCTTTAATTAGATCTTTTTTTTTATTTTTGTCGATCTTTTAATGGCTGTCTGACTTTAATTGCTGTCTAACAACTTCTATTTTATCGCGCAGAAAATGAGGCATTATCGTAAACTATCGGAAAAAATTTCTACGCTAAGATTTCACGCGTGTCTTACAAGTGGGATGATAAACGTGGCCAATAATGCCACAGCATTCCCCGGGAAAACGCGGGGAGGGACGGAGACGACGAGTGAGACAGAGATAAAGGAATTCCTTGAATGCCCTTCCGTAGTTCAGAAGGTAGCCCCAACGTTCTTAGCTATACCCTTTCCCTCCTCGGATATGCCGGTTCATTCACGATACCCTACTCATTAATTATAAGAAAACATCGTCCCGCGGCTGTCCACGCGAGCAGTGATATCTCAATGGCTTGGAAAATTTCCTCGTATTAAAAAATACTTGGATAATTTGCTGGAGAACATTTTTTCCCCCCGATAAGACATTTCTTGCAAATGTACCCTGATATATCGTGCATATATCATTGAGAAAAGTATTGAGAAAATATACAGTATTATAATCGCGAAGAAAGATTACATTTCCTTTCTAGATTATTATGGAGATGGAATCAGTCTGTGTAACAAGTCCTTTTCAATGAAAGTGTGAAGTACTCTTTAATGCCGCGCTCTGTCTTGATAACGTCTCTGAGCCTCATCCTAATAACAAGCAGCATTAATCACTACAGCGCCACGTTGCAATTACCATGATGGCGCTGGTTTAGCTTAGGAGAAGCGTTAAAGGCGGAGGTAGGGGACTTTGTCGAGCATAAAGTCAGAATCAAGGCGATCCGTTTTCCCATAGCAGCCTGTGAACCTGTTCTTCGTCTCGCCAGTGGCGCGTTGACTTCATTATTTCCGCGTCTATCGTGTGAATGTAAAATCAAACGTAATACGTTGAATTCCTTTTATCGCTTTCCCCCTTTTCCCATTTAATCTATCATGAGTATTCTTTCTCGCAGTTTTAATAATTACTTTCTTGTTGTTTTATTCAACCATTTTATTAAACAAACACGTAGTGTTATCGGCCGCTACGTCGGTTCGTCTTCCTGCCTTAACAAATAATCGCAACCAGCTCTCTCCAGCTAGTTTCGGGACCGAAAGAAATCACGCGACGAAACTTCGTTTCGTGGGTTGGTTAGAGAAGTTGAGGGATGGTCAGAACGCGAGAAAGCAATGAAGACATCCGCGCTGCGCAGAACAATCTGGATTGCGTAGGAAAGACTTGGATATTGGAAAGGACGTTTCGTTGTCGCCTTTTCGTCCCTTCTCTTTCTCAACAACTCTTCGACAAAGACGAATTTTACGTTCGTGTCATAACTGTCTTTCCCTATCGCGACAGTCTCGTCGTCGTCCTTTCACGGACTTTCCGTCCCGTCCACGAATGTGATCAATGAACGGCGCAGATGCCGTTCCGGATTGTTTCGGAGTATTGTGCATCTAATCGCCCACCCCGTCACTTTGACCACATCCCGGGGACTAGACCCAGAATCTCCCGGGACATGGCGATCCATAAATCGAAAGTTCCAGTTCCCCCCCAACGAGTACTACGTGTCTCGACCGCTCTTATCGACGTATTCTTGTTAACGTAAGATCGAACGGTGATTCGCCTCTGGCTAGTCTTCGCCAGATGCGAGATTACCACTGGACCATTGAAGATCGAGCTTCCTCGAGGCACTAAATCAATGTAATATATTAGCATGTTTACATCTCAAGAAGATTGTATTGTATACCCTTATAGGCGTTGTTAATTATGTGCCAACTACTTTGAAAGCGAATAATTTATATTATTCTGTGATTTTGTGAATAGCGCAAGAAAGAAATTTGCTATGTGTACGGATACAAGACACCTTTTTCCCTGCTAAATCACAAACTTACATAATTTATTTGTGTTCCGAGGGTATTGATACAAGTTGAGAAGTTTTGCAATAGTATATTTAGTTTTCTGCCGCATGAGTCGTTTTCAAAACAAGATATTGCGACTATAATTTACGGTACCGTCGATGGCCGATCGTTTTCTACGTCAGCGACTCCCGAATTTTGGAGAATTAAGAGGGTGTTTGCCCCTTCTTTTCCTCAGTTGTAGAACTAAGGGAGGGAGGGACGGAAGAGGGGTAGCGCCGCTATACTGTCGTGGCATGCGCTCGCCGTCGCAGAATCCACCTCCTGTCAAGTTTAAACCCGCTACGTGACTAAGTTGCAAGCGGCCTGCTAAGATGTCCTGCTAATTTATATGTTCGCGTTAACTCGCGCCATCCCCCTTGTACACCGTCACATCCCGGTGAAGGGGAGGCGAGGAAGGGATTCGCGGAGGAAGCTTCTGTGAGAGAGGGCACGGGACGCATAAGTAATCGCCGCTATCGTGCCCGACAGATGCGCCGAAGATTCGTTGTTTCTGATCGTGCAACCGTAGCCAAGAATCGATCTTATCGATACTAATTTTAAAAAAAAATTATCAAAGGATTTTAAGATGCATGCTATTTATATTTTTAACGTGTCTGAGTCAACGATTATTTTTCGAACATTCATTGTATATACATATAGAATATCACATTTAAGCACATGGAATGGCACATCTAACAAAGGTCTCATTTACGGCGAGAAACAGCGGAGTAATGTTAATTAACAATTATAGTTCGAAAGCAAAAGGTAGCAGAAATAATAAGATTTGTAAAAGTATCCGTTCATCTATGCGCGATCCTTTCTCACGAGTTAGAGATCGTCAAAGGAATCACGTTTACTTACCTGACAAGGTTAGGTTTATGGAGCAAGGATGCTGGTCCTTAGGGCGAACTTTACGGTCGAGCCTCGAGGAGGTGGAACCGCAGAAGCTTCCAGGTTTGAGCCCTACGTATCCTGATGAATCGTTTGGTGCGCAGAACTCCTTTGAAGCGTTCTCCAGACGACCATCCTTCATTAGACTTAATCGGAGAGAAACCCCGCTACGTCTTCCTTCAACACTTAAAAAAAATCTTGTCCAAGAATAATTAGATGTCTTGCCATTTCGTTCTCACATACATACGTTCTTGGCGCCACCATCGTTTTAAACAAGATGGTTTTTGTCGAAAAGTGTCCCTTCGTTTTCGGCTCGCGAAGAAATGGCGGGTATCGATCGTGGGTGAAATCTCAAATATATGGGTGGTGGTTGCACCCCAATTAGACGCCCCTATGCTCCATACGTCGCTGGTGGTGGTTGCTCATATCGAATGTAACAGGCGCCCACATGCTGAAGATGCACCCGTGCGTGAATATTTGCCTAAGTGATTGCTCGTCTTGAGACGGCGGCGAGGACGCCGTCCCGATCGGATGTCCACATGTCTGCCTGACCATACCTGCATCTTCTCTACTTGTGGTTCTTGCCTGGCACGTAGCACACGAACAACTTTGTACTCAAAGTTCCCGCTCACGGACGTCTTTGGGAAACTTAGAACAGCCTTTTCGAGAAGTAGACACGGGGTGAGGATGCTCTCTCTCCTTATCTATTCCCTCCCGCGTTTCGTTTGTCCTTTTCTCTGATTAACTGCCTGCAGTGCCGGCTTGTGACGTTTCCGACAGTCTCCTTATTTTTCGTTTTCACACGTGCGAGTTATGTGATAACGTGATAAAAATTGAATAAAATATTTCTTAAAGTATTTAAATAGATAAGTTAAAGTGCGGTCTTTCCATTTTGATAAATGTTGAAATTTTATTCGATGCATTGAATAACAAATAGCTTTTCGATGTTTATTCATAGTACATTTAAAATAAACAATTCTTTTACGTTTTTCCATTATACTATCAGGTTTAAATGTTAATACGTAGGATATATAACAACTCGTGGTCAAGTTTGTATTAATTTTTACTATTTATCTTAGACGAGGGCCTAGAAGTGTGTTGCAACGCGAAAAGAATAAACTTACGCGGAATAAGCTATCTGTGCTTCCAACCGTGATGATATCCCGCGGATAGGAACTATCGCAGTTGCGCATGTGATCTTTCACCTTGAGGACCAATTCTTGCGCAACGTAAGCCGCACATATCCAGTCCTCCGCACAGGATCGCGCGATTCGTAAACCCTTATCAAAAGTGTAGTCCCGCCAAAGCTCCGGCGGCTCTCGAGACTCGCAGGCATCGATTCCCTTCGCCCGCCCTGTTCGCTTTTCGCCTCCTCGCCTTGTTATAAATCATGAAAGCTACGGGGTAGCGACGGCGACGGTGGTGGTAGTCCACCCCTGTGTATACTAGCGCCGCCGGGTGGACTCCGTATCCAGATCGTGGGGTGGCTTCTTTCGGTCCAGGGACAGGAGCGACGTCAGGAGCAAGAAGGGGTGCCTTCGTCGACGGAGGCAAGATCAGTACATTACAGATAAAGCGAACGACTTCGGCCGTCCGGGACTTTTTTAAGTCATAAATTTGGCGAGCGGCAGGGACAAGAGAGAAAGAGAGAGAAAGAGAGAGGGAGGAAGGGAGGGAATGAGGAAGACGGCGTTGCGAGAGAAGTGTTTGCCGAACTGGTTCCTTCCTTCCTAACTCAATTGCTGCGACGCGGTGATCTATGGTGGTCGGGGAAACAGCAAAATCACAGACCCGCGTCCTCGTGCCCCGGATTTCTGCCACTCTAAAGAGAGGGTCTCCTTATTTCTACCAACGCCGCACCGATTTCGCACTACCGCACATGTTGCTTTTTTTTTCCTTTTCACATTATGCTCGATCTGATCGGAACGAATAATGGTACGGTTTGATTTAGGAAGATGAATGCCGTTTCATATATATTTTTTTTCTTTGAATGGATCGCGGCTCGGATATCTTGAAAGTTGTTATTTGTAGTTTGGATTGAATACGAGGCATATTTTTATCTTCGAAGAAATTCATGGAGGAAAGATTAGAAAAGACGAAATTGATTAATATAATTACATGGATTTTAATCATGATTTGTATACAATATTAAGATGATTGTCTTGAATATTACCAACTTTTTATATGCTTTATATTTTGCATACATGCTTTATACACGTGTGATTCTTTAAATGGTTTTGTATCACGCGACACATAAAACAGAATTTCATTCTGAATTCTGACACAAATAGATCGTCTAAAGTGAGCTTAAACTAACATTCTTAACAAGAAATCTTATCGATAAGAGTGTTGTTTCTCTCTTCTGTTTTCTGCTTCCTATTTGTTTCTGCAAAGTGCTATCTCGACAAAAATGTTTGTACTTGTAAGTCTTCTTAAATCAAAGTCAAGAATCTCTCAAGAGCGACGCGACTTCCGTCGCATTATGAAACGGTAGAGAAATTTAAAGAGTCGGCTGAATGTTATGGATGGGGAAAAATGAGGGATCCTATAACGAAACGATCTAATGACTGAGAATCCTCTTTATGGTTTTACAAGAATTTTGACCCCTCGGACAAAAGATAACCTGGGGAGACGTTTAGTTCGACGTTCGTATCTTTGTCTTCGTTTGTCGGAGGGTGACACCCTTTCTTTCTCTTAAGCTATAAATTGTCCACGGTAGGGCCTCCATGCTGAGGTGGTATGGGATAAAAGACAAATCTTGCCAGAATCGCGTATAACGTGCTTAACTCAAGTATCGCGTCCAGATATTGTTGGAAATATTATTCTTAATGAGAATGGGTATTTTTTTCGTATTCCTACTGTGCACCAATTGAATGTGATGAAGATCTTAATATACGAGCGATAATTTTTAAATTATTAACGATCGATTAATAACATCGCGTAGAATTTGCACGCTTTGCTAACCGATATATTACTTGCTATCGATTTCTACAATTCAAGCGGTATTTATCTTTTACTGGTGTCGATTTTATTTCCTAGTTTCTTACACGTAAATATCTATATAATAACAATAATCTAATGTAAATTTAATTATAAACAACAAATTAGATACTCTCGTGATCTCAAACGAAGCGACGTGATATAAAATTACTTTCTCAACGCGAAAGAATGTCGCACGTTCTAATGTTCGTCGCGATCATGTGGTAAGAGGTAAAGGGATGACACGCGGAGGAGCACGAATCGTACTACCTCTTCTCGAATCCCACTGAGCGAGTAGCGCATCGAGCGCGTAAATACAAACGTGCCGTGTAGAATATTCAGTGCGACTGTATTTTTCAAAATGTAAAATATGTCGGAGAAACTCTGCTAGTACGCAGCACGGCGTTTACCGTTTTTGCGTACGGCGGTTGTGTTTACGATCGCCGAGCGCCGAGGCCAACGGCTCTGTGACTCCGTTCACAAGGTCGCCGCGTTATCATTCGCTCAGTGAGATCCGAGCGAGCAGGTAGCGGCGCGTATCTCTTCGTGTGTCGTCGCATTATTTCTCGTACCGAGATCGGAACGAGAACGCGCGATTTTATATTACGATTAGCAGATCTCGACTCGCACATCTAATTAGCTCCCGCGTATCATTTGCCTATAGAGATATTTATCGAGACAAATACTTGGCGTAATTCATTTGAAATTGAAGTAATAGAGAACGGTAATTACTGTTTCGTAATGTGCACGTGAAAATTTGGCTCGACAATGCTTGAGTTAAAATACATCGCGTATCGCGCTTTGAATTCCTCGTTGGTTTATCACATTTTAATTGATCGTTTTAACATTTTTCCGAACTGTAACACTTATTAATAGAATATAAATTTGAGATTTGTTCGTTGTGCTTTGAGATGCGCATTGAGATGCTGTGAACTACTGTGATTGTGACTGATTGTGCGTGGAATTACTGTGATTATGACTGAACTGTGACAACTGGGTGGATAGTGACTCTCTTTTTGTGCGGTCATACTTTTTTACGTCATTGTACTTCGTAATTTACTAAAATATGAATCATGTGCGATTATAACTTTGAGAGTACAGTGTCGTGCAATCGTTTATTAACGCGCGCGCGATTGTAATTAATCGTATCTTCATGAGTGAGTGAGTGATTGAAGAAGCATCAACGGAGGAAGGACAAGACAGGAGGAGGCGTCGGGCGATGGCGGTGCAACTACGAGGTATTTGTTATTTATATATTATTACGGAATTAATCACTTATCTTTTTGCAACGGTTGCATAGAATCTTTCACGTGTCACTTTGCATAATAACACGATACATACATATAAGTAATTCTTGATTGGCACAAAGAATCAATTTATAAACTTCAAACTTAGATAATTAAACACCAATCTAATAAAAAATTTAGCCCGTCTATTTTCAGATAATACAGTTTCAAGATTATAAAAATATAAACTTTTGAGATTTTAACCTTAGTTTTATGTTTTACGCTCTTAATTTAATTTTTAACTTAAATTTGCGTATGAAATATTGTATTAATAATCAGTCTATTATATCGATTGATTGCTACAATATATGCAGTACTTACACATAAGAGGTTTCAAGACAAAATTAGCTAAGTAAGAGTCAATATTCTTTGAACCGTCAGAATTACTAATAGATTATAGATCGGTATAAATATAGTGTACAGACTTGCTACTTGCGATTACTATTGTTTAAAGTTGATGAATAATTCGACAATTAATACAAGAAAATTAATCGAGATCGTTGTTTTAGGGTCAATTCTAATAAATTTCTGAAATGGACGTATTATCGTGGTATTATACCTGGTGATTGTGAGACATCGTACTTTTCTTTCCGTTTATTTCTTTGGAATAATGTTTTCATAAGGAAAAATATACATATTGTTAATAATATCTTGACACGATATTGTTATTTGAACATTATTAAAACTATTCAATTTGCACTAGTAAATAAAGAAAGGCAGATATCTTATTTGAATCGTATTAGACAAAGAGATTAAAAAATTTACACGTTTACGTTTTACTAAATTATTATTTTAATGATATAAAAGGAAAGAATTAGAAATTAATTATGCTGCAAATATATAATTGACGTTGGTAAAATAGAAATAAGGAAAAGGGAAATTACTTTATGTTCTGACATGTTGCGTTTAGTCTCGTTTTTACGTTTGTGAACTCGTCGAAGGGGATAGGTATATTTTATCTCAGTCAGTACCTACGTTTTGAGGGATTCGGTGAAGACACGCACGCAGCAATTGAAACGCACACGGACAATGCATATAACGTGAGAGTCTCCCTCTTTCCGTCCCCCGTATTTTATATGTGCACGTGCCTTCCATTTCCATCAGACATAATTGCATGTCTGAAAACGGATTCAGAGTAGGCAGTTGGGCAGGCAGGTAGGCATCAGGCGAGCTCGCAGTAGGCGAAAGATAACATGATATATATATACTTAATTACCTTCCGGCGTTACCTGGGTGCACCGAAAGGTTGGAGGACGCACAAGTGTTTCTTCGCATTAGTTTAATATTTTCCTAAACCATCTTGTAACTTCGTAGACGCGTATTATAAGCGTCGCTTTTACTCCCACATTTCCTGTGTCGCGAATAATCTGTACAAAGGTACATGAAAGATGTGCGTTGCAGGATAAATTAATTAATACAAATTAAATTAACACAACTCGGCAAAAATACACTCTCGCTCTCATGTAAAATAATATTCCAAATTAACAACTTGGGAGACAACATTTTCCCGGATAGTCAATTTTTTCAAGGTAAAAATTCTAGTGGTGAGGCTGTGAGCATTGAAATAAAATTTTTGTTACATCCCATCGGACCCGGATGCGACTCGTTGGCTCTGAAAGGAACGGGACGCATTGTCGCGTGCCGGGATGTTCCGAGTCCTGCGGAATTTCGGTCTCGTCCCGAAGGAATTCGCAAGGTTGGAGTTCGGAGATCGTCGACGGGCGAACTTTTTTTCGCCCGCGAACCGTCGCGTCTCGGCCGCCGTTTCAGCGCTCTATCGCGTCCACGTCCGATATTCCGCCGATGGAATTCAGCCCCGACGAACGTGGCGGGCGTGAAAAGTTAAAATCGCATCAGTGAGCCATTATTGTATCGCCGGTGTCGCGCGCCACCCCGCAAAAGTTAAACAATTTGCGGGGCCTTACATCGACGATGTCACGTTCCCTCTTTCTCTCGCTCTCTCTCTTCCGCCCTTCTTACCCTCTGGCTTCTTTTGCTCGCCGATCCGTTGGCTTCTTCTCCCGCCATTGCGGAGGATTCTCGTGGACACACGTGTCGCCACGACCCTATCCTAAAACTTTCGACGAGGTAGAAACAGCGATTTGTCGTCTCGCGCGACGTGTACTTTCGGCAAGATTGAGTCGGTCGCCACGAGGCACATAATAAGTAAGCGAGAATTAAATTAATTGCACCTTCGTGTCGTAACATCATAAAAAAACGTGATTGCATATAATTCGTTGAAACGTTTCAGACATTGCAGTAGTTTGCACTTTTGACCTTTTCGAGAGTCATGCAAAGAAAATTCTGTCTACGAAACATGCCATCCCGATGTAAAAGAATTAATCACAATACTTTGAAATCAAGAAACGTATATTTGAAATTTGCTTTACGTGATCGAGTCTTAGATATTTTTTCGGCAACGGTATTGCGAGAGTGACTGTACGACGCGCTTATTATCGGGCATCGAAGGATTCGCTCACTGAGAGAATCTGCCCAAAACAGGAGCTACGCGAAGGAAGCTTTCCTCTATCGGGAATTACTTAAACCGGCTTTACGACTACCGGAAACTACCGTCCCTGTTGAGGGGATTCCGATGCATTACCGTATTAGTCGCCGCGCTTAGAAAGGGTTCCTGCAAATGTAAAGTAGATTATAGACACGGCCCATTTTAATCCTTTCCACCCTTTTTCGCGCGCACTTGCTTGCCTACACGCGTCGATCGACTCGCGGTAGCATATGTTACGTTGCATGTTGAAAGAGCCATGAAATCGATAACGAGTATACATATACATACACGGAGAGAATTTTCCCTTAAACTTTATCCTGAAAATCATGTAATCGTGGGACAACGTGACATTTCCAAGAATTTTATGCTTTTTGAGATTTTACTAGTAATTATACTTGGTACACATTTTACAAGTAAAATGTACACTCACAGAAAAAATCCCCGGATTCCATGCTATTACACTTGAATGTATCATAAAATAGGATCGATCTAGCGCCAATCATATTTATTATAGGGAAAAAATATTTTAATCTTAAATAAAAAGTTGTAAAATTTAGAAAAAAAATGATAGCATCTATCGTCTTTTGTCGAATATCGCGGTGCCAACTCCGTGCGTTGTACGATGAAGGGACAATTTATTCTAAACGCAAGAATATATAAACTTACATTTATATAAGTTACTCTTGTCTCAATATAGTAAGTCAATCCTTTTTAATTCGATAGAGGAGAATGAGAATTATTGATTTTATTTTGATATTGTCTTATTTTTATACTGAATGAGCTTGCGAAAAATATAAATGCGTCAAGAATATTGTTTGTCTCGGTAACAGAAATCCTTTCTGAGGGTGTATGGTAAAATTTTCAAAACTCTCATAAAGTTGTTCAAAATGCCACGTTGTCCTACGATTACATGATTTTCAGGGTAAATAAGAGAAAATTCTCTCCGTGCATACATAGATGTGCGTCACTTATTCATTTATCGATACCGCATAGGTATAAATTTTATCGAGTTAAAAAAAATAATTGTCTCTAATTCAGTCTTACATAGCCGCGCAATGCATAGTCGGCGCAACAATATCGATCGTGTTCGTCTCCCTTTTCAGTCCCGCCCGCGGAATAAAACGTCGGGGAACGGCGAGCGTGAATCGTTTTTCAGCGATAAAATGTCTTTGTATCCTAGTATAGCGCGGCAAAGTTTTCCAAGTAGCGGTGTTTGCATTCTTGCGCAGCGTGTGTTTCGACGCGCGTACAACGCCGCACGCAAATTATCGCACGTGTCGCATTCCCACATTAGGGAAACTTTCATCGCGTACTTTGTTCGTTATATGTTACGTGCACCAAACCATGAAAAAAGCTGCGTTGAGTTTAGATACCTTTTAACGAATACACTACCACCGGCATATTCCGTTACGTTACGCGATTATGAATCTCGTTAAGAGTCATTACGGCAAATGCGTATATGGTGTATCGCACAGTGGTGTCGAAAGTGCCGCGTTATCACGATTACGGGGATCGCGGTCTTTAACGTCGCGTGAAAATCAGCTTGCATTACCTATGCGTATATACGCGCCAAAGTTACTTGGCGGAATATCGTTGAATCCCACGTTTTCTTATTTTCGTCAGAGCGTATACCGTCCATGTCTTCAGATTTTGGTCGGACTCGTCGCACGTCGCTCGTGGAAATCGTAAAAGTTTCACGGGACACGATGAATTATTCCTGCCGTGGAGACGCAAAATTGCGGGAAACTTTCCTCCAGCGAGGCGAATCGCTCCTCGTATATACGTGCACGTGTATGCGTTAGTGTGTGCGTACGCACGGGGCGTGTGGAGTACTCGTGTGTCGACATCGCCGGGGTCGGAGAAGGCGAAGGGGTAAGAAGGGCCAGATCGCGGAATGAATGCGGGAAAGCGTAGGATCATCGAGCAGGCCGGAGGCAACTTTGTAAGAAGGAGAGAAAGGGTTAAACTCGGGCTGGGGGAATAGGCTTCTTAATGCGGGGGTGAATTTTATAGTCTCCCGAGCTGAGATATGGTTGAAAAAATACACCGCAAATTTGCAATTTCTTTACCAAGTGTTTCAGTTTCAAATTGTGTCTCAGTGACTACCTCTCACGTCTTGTATAGCTTCGAGCACAATTGCAGTAAAATTTATGTGTTTAGTTTAACGCGACCGTGTATGCTATCGATACATTTCTCGCGATATGCACGGTATAGTTGAATATTAGGGGAACCCGGGGCATAACGGGAACGCTAAGGTTAAAATTAATTTTAAACAAAATGAAAATACATAAATGAATTATTTTTTTACGAAAATATTCTTTGAAATGTCTACTATAAGAAAAAAAATGGTTTTACTGTGAAAGAATAGTTTAAAAAGACGAAATTTTTATTTTATTGAGACCATGACTTAATCTGATTATCATTTTATGCGGGGCATAATGGGACTCCTCACAAAACTTATATATTTCTTATACATTAATGTTTAAAACTTATTAAAAATGAATTTTTAAAAACGCAATAAATATACTAATGTAGTATTGCATTTTAATAATAATTATTATTTATTGATAGCACTTGTTATCACATCTACAAGAAACATTTTAAGAACAGTAGGTACAAATATGTATAATATCCTCATTGTTGTTCATTGTTCCTTTCAATGTTGCTGTTAATTTTCAATTTTTTGTTGAGACACGCTCCGTTAACTTAACACTTGCGAGTCAACTAATAAGAAGAGGTTATCTATTGTACCATTATGCCCCACGGCCTAATGTCCCGTTATGCCCCCAAGTGTACCTTTACACTAAATAAATACAAAATATCATTGATAATCAATATCTGTGCAGAAATACTTTACTAAAGTGACTAGAAAAGATTGTTTAATAGCGTAAAATTACTTATGGTAATAAAAAATAGAATTTTATCATTATTACCTCATGCTGATCTATCAACGAAATTATAAGCGAATCACGGAGAGTGCAGCGAACGCATTAAAAAATTTATAGCATTTTTCAGTTAAAAATAACATGACAACTGATAACAGCATGCGATAAGGATCATCTAATAGCAATAATTGCAAAATATTTCCATACATATCAGCACTTCTGTAAAAAGTTATAGATCATATCCCATTATGCCCCGCCGTTCCGTTATGCCCCAGGTTCCCCTACAAAGAAGTAGTAAATTACGAAATTTAGTTTTTATTGATTAAAAAGGAAAAATGGAATATGTACCCCATAACGAACTCTTTCGTCGAAACTGCGATCGATCCTGTAGAATCATTGATATATGCCCAAGGTCCGTTTAGTTGGCGAGGGATGCAGAATGTCGCGAATACCCCTGTGGGTTTCACCTGCCACGTCGTTGGCGCATAACACTTCGGTTTTGCCCGCTTCGGCCGTTCGGTGTCGACATCAAGTTCAATATCACTTAGGTTTACGGCGGCAATTATCATTTTACGATCGGCCCTGTATTCTTAGGGCTTTATTACCGGGCCCCGGCGCGGTTCGGCGCGAGGCGTTAACACCGGTAAGAGCCATAATAACCGAAAGAAATACCCCTTTCTCTTCAAGGCGCGAAACGATAAATGCAGTTTTGCAGTTTCCAGAAAGCGCACCCCCCCCCCCCGTCCCCTTTCGGAGATCATTCGGAGAACTTTAGGAGACTTCAAGTCCCTCGATTTTATATACAATATACATTTTTAGGGCAATTAATGTCCCTGCAACGACGTTTTAGCGCATTGAAAAGAGGTTCCACGTAATTTCACTCGACGCCCTTAAAATAGTTTGGAGTGTTTCGAACGGGTTCATTGTTCTATTCGACAAATTTCTCTTTCTCTATCCGTCTATCTGCCTCTTCATCGCGAGAATAAGTTAATTTAAATTCGCGCGATCGATTAGATTTGAAATTGTTACGACCATCAGCGGCAGATCCCAGAAGGGAGAGCGAATGGATTCCGGGCACAATTTTTCCTCGACATGTTCGGGATTCGATGTGTAATGGAAAATTTAGGGCTGCCTGCGTACGATAAATTTGCGGCTGTCCACTCGAATATTTTCCGTGTTTTAGGTACCCGGGGATCCAGGGACTATCTTGACCGTCGCGTTTTCCCGAAGGAGACGTCCCATTGCCCTTGCATATTCACAAATCATTCGTAGATAGGGCAACGAATCCCTACCCCACGGGACACCGTCTCGCTCTTCTTCTCCTTTCCTTTCTTCTTTCGCATTTATTTAAATCGCGTTCACGAATAACAATATAGTTTGACATATGCGACATTCCCTTTTTCTCCCGAATACGATTCTTTTCGCTGGCATTTCTCCGCAACTATCAATAATTAATTATAAATCGATGTGCATCATCAGAGTGTTTCAATTCCGTTTCATACGCGGAGAGAATTTTCTCTTAAAATTTACCCTAAAAATCATGGGACATGGCATTTGTAAGAATTGTATGAGAGTTTCTTGAAATTTTACTATACGTTCTACTAAGAAAATGTGTATTAACAATAATTACTAGCAAAATGTATGGTAAAATTTCAAAAACTCTCATACAGTTCTTCGAGATGCCACGTGTTCTCACGATTAAACGATTTTCAGGGTAAATTTTAGGAAAAAATTTTTTCCGTGTGGTCTTTAAAATTTATAGATACGATATCATTTATTTGGAAAAGAAATTTCCGCGCATCATTGCGATATTTTTAATTAACTCGCTAAAGAAAAGAACGTATTCATCTCGTTTATCAGAACTGCACGTTCCGTCGCGGCCGCAACGTTAATGGTATCCAATTGTCGAGATGCAATCTTCGATGGCCAGTGTCTGAACTTCGATTGTGGCTGGCTGACGTAGGCTGTCGCGTGAACTGGTGCTAACTGTTGGCATGTAGATACGTCGAGAGCAGTCGATACGTTACACCGTGTGACATCGTGGACGTCGGTGTGAACCCGCCAGAAACGACGGCCCGCTCCCATGTGGCAGGCCAGTAATAGGAGTTGGCGAAACCTGTCAAACTTTTCAAAGAGATACGAGTCAAATTTCTCCCAGTTGACACGATAAATATGAGATAAATTAAAAGCGCGCTCTTCTCCCCGTCGTCTAGCGCGGTGGGCGCGGCGTGTGAGATTTACTTTGCGGGAGCTTTTAATACTTTTTTTTTTTTCGTTAACTCGTCGACGAAATCGGACTCGGTCGTAATTCGAACCACGTGAAAAATTAAAGCTCAAAGATTATTGCGATGCGTAGCAATATCTTTTTATTTCGCGCAAAAACGAAACCGACGGATTTTTCGCATTAGCGAGAGGAAAGTACTTGGGAACTACTTGGGAAGCGATCGAGCATGATGCGACGGCTGGTATTTTCGATTCGCTGTATGGTGTAGGAAGTTCTTCTTTGACGAGTCGGTCGACAAGGGACAAAAAAAAAACGGTGGGCAGGACAACTTGTTACTTAAACCGCGCGCTGCGAAGCCAGGGGGATTTCTCTCGATGTTGCGGCAAACTCTTCCTTTGTTTCTTTACAGAAAAGTCGACAGACATTGGCGTTTTCAGCTTTGTTTCGGTATTTCTTAATAACCCGCGCGAATCAAAGAACGGCAAAGCCTCGTCGTATTTATTCCTTTTCCTCGCATCTCTCGCATATTTTTAAAGACCACGCTGTTCTATTTTTACTTTTCTCCTCGTTTAAAACAGTTCTCTTTTTTTTTTGCGTGCGAACGGAGCTTATGTCCGCTCTATTATTTTCTACGCAAAAAATGTCCCGGTCTAATGTCTAATGTCCGGGATAATCGAGTTCCCCAGTTCGCAGGTGAATTATCCGCAAGAGAGAGACTTGTCACGAAATCATCCCTTCATTGGAGACAAGTTCGTAGCTGGTGAAAAGTTGCGTTATAGTTGGCAATACTTGCATCGATCGGTGGTGAAAAGAACAGGAAATGTCTTTATGTAATCGATATCAATAGACCGTAAAGCGAAAAAATGTTCTAAAAATGTATTTCCTATAAATACGATGATATGAATTTAAAAAGATACGAGGCCGCGGTGGATGTAGATATAATTTCTCACCAATTTTTCACCACCGAAAGTCTGCGAGTTCGGTGCAAAATGTATGACGATAATACCCTCCGAGAGGATATTGTCTCCCATGGATTTTCTTCTCATCAAATGAGTTTTCCTTGCCCGGCTAATTCCCGTCTCTCTCCTTCTCTCTGTTGCTGGCTATTCCGCGGCAGTACGTAATTAAAATTGCAAATCCGAGTTAACCAGTATACCCAGACGTCTCGCTCTAGTCAAAGGCCCTTTCGCGGACCGCGCGCATTTGCGATACAAACAAATTTGTTTATTTTTATTTGGCTTTCACGAACCTCTAGAAAAGGAGATTGCCGGTCACCCAGGGGCGGTGAGGAAGGACGAGACGGGCGAAGGGCGAGGGTGACCTAAGGGCGGGGAGAACGAATGGAGACCGAGGAAGCTTGGAAAAAGTTACACTCACCCGCCACGAGGCGGTTCATTAGGTATTGTAATCCGCGCCGGTTCCGCCGCTAATGAAGATAATGGCATTAAAGCATTTGGCAGGTACCAAACGGAGTGCACAAAGCCGATCGTTAATTCGATCACGGCAATATCGGCGAGCGGAAGAAAAAGACTCGATCCGAGCCCCGAGTTGCTCGTAAACTCCACGCCCGACAGTTAATGACACCGAGTGTTCCGCGAGTTTGAAATGGTAAGGCGGGTCGCTGAGAGCCTTTGAAATATAAGATCTTGATTGACTTGTCCCAGATGCATTAACAATAATTTGATTAATTTCCACCGAACCGCGATACGTTTCCCTCAAGTTATTTCGTCTCTTAATTACGTATTGAAGTTTCGTAACAAATATAAAAATTTTAGGGTGGGTTATTTTGCTGAATAATTTCCAGTTGATAATACGAGAAATGTGAAAAACTTTAGTATCCTAGAGATATTAAACGCTTCTTTTTCAAATAAAAAGTAATTTCGTAAGCACTGCGATTTATCTTGGCAAAACTTCGATTTTAAAAAGTAGATTAAGCTATTATTAAAAATCCATCGAAATATTTGTCTGCTGAATATCTTTATGTTTCAACGCTTTAAGGAAAGTAAAGGAGGAAATACAATAGGAATTTATTATAAGAGAAACTTTATATATATTTATGTACGCGCAAAAATATTTTTCTTATTAATCTTAATTTCTAGCTGATTGTAGAGAGTGAGCTAAATTATTAGAAGTTTGTTGGGAAACCTCTACTTAATGATAATAGCCAGTAATGGACAGTAGTTTGCAATCGATTAACTAAATTATCGAATGCCCAAATCAAACTATGATACTCTTTCAATTTAGATCGAAATAAATGTCGTATCATAACATGTAATTGTAATTTCTCGCGATAGGCAGGCCTCGAGGGGATCGGTCTACTTAAATGACATGCCGTTAGTGGAAAGCGCGGCATTACGGGGGGAAGAGGGTAGTTCGTACGGGCAGCAGATGCGGGACTCGCCTCAGTGGAACTGTGTGTGTCTTAGAAAGTAAACAAGTTGCTGGTCGCCCAGTAAATATAGCGTTAATAAAATATACGTACTCGCCGACCGTCGCCGGCGCTCTTCTAACGTTTACTCCTCTGCTATCAAGCGGCCTTAATTCCCGTTGAACTCTTGGTAATTATGGTAGTTTAGTGCCGCATGGCGCTACGAAGAAAAAGGGAGGCGGCGACAGAGAGCCCAAGTGCGGGCCGTTAAATATTCAAATTGTATTTAAATTGTTACCGTTACTTCGGCCTTATTCGTCCGTCTCGTTTGCCTCCACCTTTCATCGAGCTTCTTCGCGAGACTCATCTTTCTTTTTCTCCTATTTAGAATTTACTCAGTTTCGCGAACTCGGCGTTTGTCGCAAGAGGGTATTTATCTGATATTGAATAATAGCACGCAGATACCGTCCTGATACCATTATGTTTTCATTTCAGGCGGTGATAAAACGTAAATTGAAAAATTATGAATTTAATCTTATTTATCAGGATACTTGAGTATAGTTTCTGAAAATTAATTTTTTTTTAAACCTCGATCTCTCTTCCTCATCCGCTTTGAGGTTTTATCTGGTTCACGGCTCGCGATCTTTACATCCGTAGGATCGCCGGGCGGAAGGTAAAAGGCAGCCCCTCGGCAGGTTTTAACGTTCACGGTATAGTTGAAGGGTACACTGCGAAAAGGAAGAAAGAGAGATGCGGCCGGCAGGCTCGTAGGGCCGGGAGACGACTAAGGTGGTTTTCCGTAGGTGATGTTGTAGCCCCGGGGGTTGTCGAAAGGCGGCGGTTCAGTGCGCGGGGGGGACGGAGTGGCGTGTGGGCGAAATGAAGCATTCCTTTACGAGGGCTCTTACTGCTCGTAAAGTCGACTTTATGATGATAATTACAGGAGAGGGTAGTAAATCTGGTCGGCGAAGGGCCTCTCTCGCTCGGCCGCGCCAGCTTGTACTACGGCTCGGCCAACGCGTCCTTCCGGTACACGCACACGCGAGCGTGTAAACGCGCGTTCCTTAACTTGGTCGTAACGCGCTGGGAGAACTAAGTACGCTAGGAAATAACGCCGTCGCGCTCTCCTCCGGGCGTCCGTAGCACCGGATCCTCGCATCGGGGATTCTTCTACGGAACGGCCACTGACGGTTGCGCCTGACGGATTCATTAGGCTCGCGATCGGGTCACCTTTATGACGAAAACGGGGGCACGTCTACGCGAAAATGCAGTCTCGTATCTGCCTCGCGCAGCTCGAGTTACGGCATCTGCAACCGTAGTAATATAATTTTACCGCGGCAATAAAGAGAAAAAAAAAGTTGTGCAACGACTCCGAGAGAACGGCAAACTTGGCGAGGAAAGGTTTCCGCGTACTGTGTTAGTTCGACGACTCGAGACTATCGTTAAATACCGTATTGGTATCACATTCACGTACGGTTGCTGTCGCGATAAATTCCGCGAGGCGATGTGTGAAGAGCAAAACCATCTGTAACAAATTTCCGCGAGCCGGCTATGAGACCACCCCGTCACAAAGTAGTTAATAATTACTACTAATTGCCATGAAACGGCACAGCATCCCGCCTGGCATTGCACAATTATGAACTTTGTTGCGGCTAAATTTCCTTCTATCGTTTTACCCGCGCTGGCAGAAACTTTGCAACTCGCGCCGGTGCATATCTCAGATGCAAGTAAATAGAGAAACATTTTGTACCACGTATTATATATTTATTAAGTATGATATAATTGATAGGTAATATATAAATGTATCTATATTTGGTCGTACATGATGCATTCTACACAATTTCGTTCAGTTGTAAGCTCGATGAAAAATTAGTCGGCATTTCTCCCAAATCGTTCGTCAACATTTAAAGTAATGCGTAATAATAAATAGCAAGTTGTATTTTCAAAAAATATTCATAAACTACTTCTAATAACTCGTAATTATATTTTACATCCGCTGATTAAATTCACTTAAGCTATGGGACAATTTGAACTACAAAGGATTAATTTTTATCATTGTTCTTGACGGAAGTGTTGAAATTGCTTCTGTGAGAATATTATCTATACTTTTACTAATGAGTGATATTTTATATTTACTGTATCGTTTCGTGTAAAAATTAGAAGTCTTTTGAGATAGGAAGATAATTTCTACTTAATTCCCACGTTCTCGATAATTTCGTGCATAAAAAGGCGATTTGGTAGAAGGATTACGATGAGTTGACGAGGTTTTCAGTTCTTCGCGAATCTCTCTCGCGTGTATCTAGAAGCAGTTATCGGCGTGTGCAATCAAGCAAATCATGAAGTTGTTTGGAGAATCCGGCCGGCGGGGTCGACAGGGTCGCACAAGGATGCCCTTAAGTGCCCTAAGGAGACTCCTTTTCGTTCCAGCCCCACTGGTCTGACGCCCTTACGTTCACGAGCTGGTGTACGAGCAGCGAACGAGGGGGTGATTCGACGGAGTGGTCGTTCGGATATGAGCATTGGCATCCTAGGAACTATGTTCAGTTCGTTGACACTCTTCAAGTCCATAGTACTCGTGTTCTACTCAGCCACGAGGTTTAGGCTTTTTTAATCGTCGTTGAAGCAATTTTTCCGAGTTGGATTTACCGAGTTCTTTTATTTTCCTTCAGCGTTGACAAATGTCTCTTCAAAGCTTCTTTGCGCGTCTAATTTACCTTAATTTCTTAACTACGACGCTCAGTATCGATGGTAACAGGGAAAGTCAGTCCTCTTTCAGAGCTTGAGCATCTTCTAGTTTTCATATAGTCAGAACATTTCAGTGCGTTGCAAAACGTTAATTTCTCGACTTTGTCGAGGTACGGGTTACGCGTCGGCGTGAACGCTTTGCGTCCCTGAACGTCGTTCTTCGTCGGCTGCAAGGTACCTTTCGACTTCGTTTCCATATCGAATTACATACGAGAAAAAGTTTCAGGTCTGGCTTCGAGGGGACGAGGTACAAGTTTGATATGGATATAGGGAGTCGAATATCTCTGCCTATCTCGTTTCCTCGTCTTTTTCACGGTATATGCCCCGACAACCGTCGCCCCGACGTTTCCCAATACTTTTTCAGGTGATAGAACGATCTCTGATTTGTCCCTGGCTTTAATCTCAAGATTGTCCAACGCTCAAAGCGATATACAAGCTTTCGCTACTACACATACATACGGTGTCAAATCTTTCTTCACAAGGGGAGATATAAAAATGCCAGTTGGACATTTATCGACTTATGTGTTTAACGTTGTAGCAATAGTTAGAGTTAGAAGAGGATAGTTTTAAGTTTTTGTCAAATTGTTACCAACTTATTATTTAGAAAACGAGATCGATTTTAAATTCTTATCTTAACACGACTACGCAACAGTCGGGGTCGTAGCTATGGTCAACAGTTTACGTGCAGAGTGTCCGAGCAACTGGCCAAGAGTTAATTTGTCAATATTGCTAATCATGCGCACCGTAATCAAATAAATCGACCAAGTTCTGGCGACGGTCCGTGCAGAATCAATTTGCTTCCTCCTGGCCTTCCAGTCGCCTGGGTTTGCGCAAGGAATTGGCCACTCTGAATTCAGGCGGTGGTCCATTCATCTGGAAACACGATACAAACTGCGGGAATGTGGCAAGGAAAGACGATTTATTGTTCTCCGTCGTGCACTATTTTAGTTTTAGCGAGCACATTTTCTAGCTTTTTTCATATTTGACAAATAACAACGCTAAATTTTCAAGTACAAAATAACTAAAGGAGAATATATTCAATTAAAACAAACGCGTTAAAATATTTTATGAATTATGAGTTTCTCAAGTTGTAAGTAATTTCTGTCAAGTTTCATACACATAACTCAAACACAAGATATTTATCATGACGGCGACAATGAAATTACGGTGTGGTTCTGTAGCTAATAGTAGAATGCGATTGACATCCCGACAAGTGTCGAAGGCATCGCGAGCAGTCCAAATTCGAATTAGATATCTACGTGAGAAACGGAGACGACGGCTGCCTTTGGAAAAGGAGCATCGGCGAAGGGAAGGGGATAGGAGGAAGCATTTGTAATTCCGATTAGTCGGGGCCTGGTGCAGTCGCCGAGGAGAAGACACCGAACTTACTTCCAGAGAACTTACATGCAGCGCGCGGCACTTTTAGCTCGCACATTTCGACAGTCTTCGGGGTAGGGAGGGTGGCCTTGCGGCACTCGCGAGACGGGAATATTCGAGACTGGTACTACTGCCACTCCTATACGTGACGTCGAGATGTACGGCTCTCTCTTCCCTTCTCTATCCTCTCATGTCTCCCTTTCGCCCTCTTCTCCCCGAGCCTCCTCATCGCTCTCCGCTCTCTCTCTCGTTCGCTCCCTCTCGCTCGCTCTCTATCTCTCATGAATAGCATTGCGATAAATTCGATTAAAACTTCCGTGGTCCTCGGTGGCTTCCATCCTACCCCCGCACGTCGCATAAGGGGAGGGGAAAAGGACAGGGGACAAGAAGTCGCGGAAAATCCAGTAAACAGTCGTCATGGTTCGATCGATGAATGCAGTGTACTGCTGAAAGCCAGCCGACTGAATCCGTCTCTGATCGGTATTATCAGTAATTTAAAGTTGGCACGGAGTGGGGTAGGTAGCATTTCGAAGCCGAATGACATCGGTATCGCCCGTGATTCCGGCGTGCGCAAGTAGCTAGAACGCTACGATTCACTGCCACGACGTAATGTCGGCTTCTGCACGTGTCTCAGTGATTCCACAGAACTGCATTGCGGCCAGTTTTCGCGGAACATTTTTTACTTGTTAAATAACGCTAGAATGATATTCGTGCTAACGAAGGTACAAAAAACATCAAGGACGTTTCTGTGTCCAATAAATAAAATTTCAATGCTGTAACTGCATATGACGATTATTAAATCATTAGCCCGAAATCGCAAATAATATCAAGTATTGATGAGTAAAATCATTATATAAATATCTCTGCCAAATATTTTTTTACAAATTCTACGTCGCGTTTTTTTTTTCACGCAAGAAAAGTGCGAATCTTTCTTACAACTGTCATTAAATAACCAATATACTTCTCGCAAGGTCGTTCAGTTAATTCTCCGACACTCTATATTGTTTTTTGTACCGTTCTTAATTACTGCTTGTTCCTCGTTGCGAGCCTCGGAGTTGGATGAGGAAGCAGGTTCCGACGACCTGGTGGTTCATAACTCATTTTCAGGAGCAATGGAAAAAAGCCCGGGCCTTTCTAGGTGTAGCTGAGCGGATGGTGAAAGAGGAGCCCTTCGAGGAGGAGCACGCTGCTCGCTCCTACGGCACATACTTGAGAAAGTTTCGGGCTCGCGGCAGGATAGCGGACGTAGCAGGGGGGCGCGAAACAGTTTTGAAGTGCTTGCTAAATGTTGCGGAAAATAATGACTGATGGTAGTTGCGCCCCAAGCGGGACCGGCCTGCCCTCGGCCATCGTCAACATGATAACCATCGTTACCGGCAACATCGACACTTCCTTTCACCAAGAACGCTGATAGCTATCAGTGTTCTTGGTATTCATTGGACTGTGCCTTGCATTTGCTCGAATCTTCTTTCCGCACCTGTATTGTTTTAATTGAAGATCTCGAAGTGACGGTCGCGTAGGAAATTTATAAAATTTACTCCAACTATACATTGAGACTTAAGTTTGGTTGAAATTGAAAATGTTTCGAAGGCTTCCTAATTATTGAGGACGAATTAAAAAAATCTTCACTTGCGTTACCTATACGTTTATTTCGCCACTGATCGGACTTTACACCGCGAGAAGTTTCGTGAATATAGTCTCTATCGCGTGAATGGAAAGCAATCGAGAAAAGTGCACGTAATTGAGAGAATTAATTAAAAAAAATTTATCATATGGTGGGTAATATACAAAGCAATTTTTATCGTACTTGTAGGATAAACTTACGATTTATTGGTGATTGTGTATTTAATTATTACACGAACCAAGTTAAAAAATGCGTTTATCTTCCTCATTACTCAACTAGCCTCTTTAATTTTGCCGATATATTTGGCTGCCGGTGGCGAAGAGGTTGTGTTGTGACTTTGAGTACGCGCACCCAGAACCGAGTTCGAAACGGAGGCGTATTGTCCAAGAGTTCGGAGTAGGTATTGTCGACCCTTCCAATATATCATCGCGCCAGGACACCAACTTTGGCCAATAATCCCCTAAACATACTTAGACCAGCTGAATGCCACTGACGCCTCGTGGCATCTAAGCCGAATTGAAAATGAATCATGTCGATCGGACCTTTCGTGCCTAATGTTCCAACAGCTACTTCCAATATTTTGTCTGAATAGTTCCGTCTTGCAATAATATCTCGGAATATTTGTCAAGATTGATCGCGCTCATTCTATTTTCATTCTCGGGACTACAAGTATAAAATTGGAAATTGAAAGCAAAACCAGTAAAGCGTACAAACAGGAATTCTTTAAATATATTAAAAAATTCTTCTATTGTCCTTCTATTGTCGGCAGTTCTTCTAATGTCACACATACATCGGGTTCAATATTAAACATATAAAATGATAATAATAGATGCTTTAGAATCGTTGGAATAATTCAAGCTCTTACTACTTAGATGATCCGTAAAAAGTAATGAATATATTACGAAGAGCTCGGGAGATTGTTGATAACATTAATATGTACAGAATCTGTACGAGGGCAGCGCAAGAAGAGCGCGATCTCATCAGACATTGTTTGTATCATACTTTAAAATGCATCTGAAGACGCGAATTCCTACTCCGTCTCCTACGCGAGCCTTAAGTTTTCGACTCTAATAGTGTCAGTGGTTTACGAGTTCCAGTTTTCGCGGACATCTTGTACGGGGGGGCCCGGTACGTATACACGCACAGACGGCACGCGCACAGACGCGAACGGAGTCTGCCAGAACGTTTCTGGAGTAGGTAACTACTTGTTGTTTACGGGGAAGTAACTTTCCTGCGAACGAATCGGCTCGCGCGAGAACTTTCCAGGATGTATGCTCTTCAAAGTTAATGCTCCGGTAACGGCACTGCCTAGTGTAGTGTCCTCGAGGGCTTTTCGTCCTCCTTCGACACTGGGTCTCGGTTAATAATTCTTCGCCGCTTCCGTTTGAAAAGACGAACATCGGAAGCGGAAACAAACGACGCGCTGTTAACTTTAAGTCTTAGTGAATCGCTAAATCGCTCCGAAATCGCTCTTTTTGCAACTGCAATTGAAAGTCTATCTGCAATGGGGAGGCGAAATTGTATTTTTCAATAAATAAATTCTCTACTTATATAGAATAGAGATCCGTTGACTAATAAAGACGTTGGCATATTTTTGGGTTATGCCTGAATAATACAGTGAAGAAGTAAAACGTTCTCCAAGTCAGAAAAGTTATAGGTAAAAGTTTCGAACTGAAATATATATATAAATGTAAGATGCACAAAGTCTATCAATTATTCATCCTTTATTGAAATAAAGCAATATTTAACTAATTTTCGAAGCACAGTGAAGTTTCTTAGTTTCTCTGTAATAATCGTAATGTATTCCATTGTTGCTTGAAAATTCTTACAGGTAATAAAACTATTACACGTATAAAGAAAAGTTAATTCAGTCAAACAATTAGTCAAAATTTTGTTAGTATTTTCCATTTTAAAATTATATTGATATCCTAACACTTCCTATGAAAAGTTTAAACGAGCGAAAGTGTCTCTAGACGAAAGAAAGTGTTAGAATTACGAAAAGAATCTCACGTACGTAAACAATAAATAATAGAACACAGAAGGAAACATGAAACTCGGGGGGGAATGTGTGTGTGTGTGTTCGAGAAAATTTCTTCTCAAGTCTATTGCATCCGAAACGTGTCACGTGCAACTGCGATTACACGTGTGCCAGGTGCAACATTTTTTCTCGGATGTTGGCGCGAAATATCGAAATGGAAAGAATAGGGATGTTAAGGCCGGGCAGTTGGGATGCACGATTCGAAACACCGTGCGTGTGTAGACCACTGACGAGAATTAGAACGAAAAGCGCGGGTGGATGAACAAGTGGGTGGCTGGGAGGCTGGGAGGAGGTAGGGGGTGAGATTGGGGTGGTGGTGTAAATCGGATGGTGGAGGTGGTATCGAGGTCAGCGCGTTTTTCGCCTGCGCGTCGCGATGCGCGTTACGGCCCTGCACAAGGTAGGTCGACAGGACGGTGGGCGTCTGCGTCCTCAGTGCGCCGGCCGGGTTTCGAACCTCGAACCCACGATTGGGCTTCCACCGTGGTACCAGGAACGCCCAGGATCCGCCAAAACCCGCGGGATGGCATATACGTGGGCGGCAGATACGCCTCCGCGCCTTTTCTTCTTCCTCTTCTTCTGCTTGCTACCCTTATTCCACTTCCTTTTTCTTCCACCCCCGTTTTCTCCTCCTCCTCCTCGCACTCCTCCTCCTTCTCCTCCTCCTCGTCCTGCTTTTCTTTCGCTTTTTTCCCCGTTGCTAAGGCACGCAGTTGAGCGGCTCGTTCCACTATGGTGCACCTATGTGCCCAGATGTTGCGGTGACGTTTTTCCTTTTCTTGTCTTAACGCTTGAGCTTTCACGGCGGCGTCGCGATGCGCTTCACAACGATCTCCTTTTCTTTTCTTTTTATTAAATGAATATTGCCGCTGTGCGAATGTCAGAGTCAAAATTCCTAAAGTTGCGAAATGGCAGTAGTTAGATATATAGTAATATTGTAATAATAGCAATACTGATTTCTGACGTCTTATTGAATTTATTTATTTGTTTTGCCGATGTTTCCTCACCTTCTCTAATCAGCAGCTATCTAGTTGAAGAAACTACGACGCTACGGATAAGTAGTCAGTCGTAAAGACTTGTCGGTCTGTTTGCCAATCACTTACGGCGGTTCGTATAACTCATCCAAGGTACAGACCCCAGGCCTCTTATATCGCAATGCTGAAACGAAGAAGTAGATTTAGTCCTTACGTGTATTTAGCCTGGAACCCATAAAACCGAATGGCTCGAACTTCGTCCGATAAAAGGCGTACTCCCTCCCTGTTGTACGCTTGTTCTGAAATATCTACGATTTGGCCGCCGATGTCTCGTGTAATAGTGAGCTTCGGGCCGATTTCTTCTCGGCAAAAATTTATGGAAACATTTTCCAAACTATTTGACATTATAAATTGAAGGTCTCTGCAATCTTCAAATTTTACCATATAAACTATGTTTTTAGTCAAACGTATCGTATCTTAATAGAAATCGAACATCAAATTTATTTAATAAACATAAAATCAATGTCTATCAGGTCTTCGTTATTCGATATGTACGCGATAAAAGATGTATAAACAGGCGCATAAATTGGTCGGTTCTATATCACGTAGTTAGAAAAAGAATCGATGGTTTCTGAATGTTTCTTAAAAAGATGGACGAATGTCACGATTTCTGAGCTCTCGAACATGTTCTGTCGTATTCGACAGCTTCTAGTAATATCCGTGAACGTGGTCGATTGACAAGGGGGATTGGGTTAAGAAGGGGCGGTAAAAGGTCGTCTCTCAGCGGACGCGAAAGCCGTTAATGCCAAGAGAGAGCCGAGAGGTAGTAGGTTTCTCCCTTCGGTAAACCGAGTTACGCGACTCGGAGAACCCTTTGCTTCTTTCCGGATCTAATTAGGAGCCCTTTGGAGCGGTGTAATGCGCCTTTAATCCAGTGAAGGCATCGCCCATAGGCGCCGTGGCCCCGTTGCCTCGTCCTCCTCTTCGCGAGCTACTTTCCGTGCTTTCGGCTAGCGATATCAGTTCCACTGACGATCTATAGAGCGAGACCAGCATCGACTAATGATTCCCAGAGGTATGCGATACCGGATTAATCGTCGTCAGCCCCGATAGTTTAGATGGTCTGATCATCCAGGCGGGGACCTTCGTGTACCTAAATGGCCACAACGAATTATTTAGCAGAAGGGAAATAAGCTTACGGTGCTGAGAGAGAGAGAGAGAGTGATCGTATCTCCTCTCTCTGTTACGATCAGCATCTCGCTTCAGTAGCACTTATTAATAAGGATGATGCACTAATGCATCAGTCTGCTATCAAGAATATATTTTATTTTTCAAAGCTGGACATTAGAGTTGAAATATTAAAACAACAGTAAACAAATGATATAAGTATTGCTACTGTCGAGATACCGAGCGTTTTCAAGTTTAAGCGAGTGGGAATTAAGAAATTCTTCTTGTTAAATTTCTGAAATGGAAGTCATATTCTTCAGTCAGTTTTAAGTACTGCTACTTTCACAAAGCATTAAATTAATATTGGTTATCGTAAAATTTATATTATAAAGAATAAAAATTGCGATAATCGTCTCGTTAAGTTTTCGATAAGTAAGTCGAATTCACATTTTGTTCAAAGAACGTGTTGTAAAAGAATACTTTCATCAAGTGGTATCGTTAGTACATGTTTACCTTTACGTCGTTAAGAAGTTTAAACTAATATAAGATAATACACTAATTATTTTTAGTGTACTTAGTTCTTTTCAGAATGTATTGGAATGAATTATATTGGCAAAAATTTTACCTTGAAATTATATATATACATGTACATCCAAAGTTTTTGTGTTAGGATTACTGCTTCGACGCGCACTGTGTATTATGCAAAATCGATACGTTCTCTTTGTTTTCGAAGTTAGGAGTGACTTTTGTTGGCGACTTTTAGCACGATTTCGTGGGATAGCCGCTATTTAAGGACAATTTAATAGCACGGACACGTCGTTTTATTGACTTATTTGTTTGCGTGAATTTCGAACGGGTTGTTTTCGCCGGCCAGGGCGCGTGTCCGGTGGTCTTATGCGTGGAGACACCCCATTACTTACGATTTTTACGAGAGACATTCTTACGATTTCGCCATCCGCTCTCAATCGATTCATTGTCGTTCAACGTAATACCGGGAAGCTAACAGTCCACAGATCTTTATGATGTGAAAATAACGCTTGCAGACTCGAGAGAATTTGCAATTCTTCTCGAGCAAAATCGAATCCACAATGATTCTAATCCTATGTCCCGATCGAGATAAATTTATTTCCGATTAAACATGATCTCATTTTTAGTATTTAGACGAAAACAATTTTATAAACTTTGCAAACGCCGCAAACTTCTATATAAAAGCACAGACGTGGCGCGAAAAATTAAATTATTGCCTGATTGGTAATTGCTTCACATAATTTAATACCCAGTTTAATAAACGATTTAATTATTACAAATATTGATGAAAATTGGGTCTACACTGTTTTATGCAGCAACACAATGAAATCTTACTTTAATAAGAGAGATGCGGTATGTATTCTCGCGTATTTGAGGGCTGGTGCTTTGCAAGCGAGGTAGGCAGCGATTTCCTGAAATCATGTTTGTCGATTAAGAGACGCAAGGAAAGATATGGAGGTCGTTTGGCTTCTGCATCGTCCGAGGTAGGAAAGAGGGAGGAGATCGGGGACTACCCCCTCGAGACGTATAACAGGCTTAGAGGGGAACCGAGTAACTCCGTATTTAACCCTCTCGCACGGCGGAGGAACGTGCACCACACGAGTTAAAAGACGACCAAGCTTGAGTGCCTTGCCGTGTTGATGCCGCGAGGGATGCGGTCACCCTCTCGGACCTTTCGTTCGACGACAATTAGCCTTCCACTCCAGAAGTACCGTCTCCCTTCATCCCTGAAAACGTCTCTGGTGACAATTAGAGCGATACATCGACGAAAGGTGTCCACGGAGTCTTCTATCGAGATCATTGAAAACGTACAGTTACAAAAAAATTTAATATCTTTATTTAACACAAACATACGGCGTATCCGTTACGTATCGTGATTTTTTTAAGCTTTTCTAGCTTGCGATTCATATATTAGCGTTTCGCAATATCTCCAATTGACAAGACTGGAGATGGAAACAGTGAATTGTATCAGTAATATCAGTATAGATAAGATTCGCGACAATTCGCGAGGGAGATACGTGGCTTAAAAGGGTATTGTGAAATAGGAGAAGATATATGAAACGGGGGGAGAATATTATCATAGCGGTCATCGTGATAACGCAATGCGTAAGATATTTATGACACAGACAGATCGGTGCATTACAACATACGAAACGCGCGGTGCTGCTCTGCCTCGATATTTCATCTTAGATACTCAGGAACAATCTTTTTATCGGCACCCAAGAGAAGCTTCCTGTGTCCTTATCAAAGAACGTCGGACGATCTAGCGTTCCCTGAAATCTAACTAGACGCCGAGAGACAAACTTCTCAGTCGTGAGCGAAATGATAAGTTGGAAAGGTCTTGTTCGGAATTCTCTGAGGCTATTTTGACTTCACTGTCAATAGTAACGGAATACCGTTGATATTACTGAATATCTTAGCTCGTATAACTTATATTTTCTTTATGATCGTTGACGTTAATCTATCAGGCATTATGATCGTCGTATTATTTCGCAATCTCGTTTGAAAGAATAAATATTGAATCACGAGAAGAGAGGCCGCTAGTGAAAATATGTGCCTCGCGTTCTCGCGTCATTATCATAATAAATTTCGTTAAATCGTTTAAGCGAGATTAGCCGACGGCAATATCGAGGCGTTCACCAAGTAATCCAATTTTACGGTGTTCTACTTTTAATTAGCGTTTCGCATTTGATACGGTCGATTCAAAGATAGTTTATATCCGCGGACTAAATTAGCGATTGCATAAATTCATTGCCAAGAAGTTAGCGTTTGCTTCGAAAGTGCGGAACTTGGAAGAGGTAGGAACAGGTCGGCGCGTAAGAGCCTGTGGATTCCGGCGAGACCGGAAACGACGGTCGATTCGGGGGTCCGCGGGACCAGCCCGAGGAACGAAAGCGGGGTGGGGATTTCCGGGCAGGACGGGTGCAGGGGCGGCGGGGGAGGGGACGAGGGTGAGAAGAAAATATTCAGAATTTAGCACGCTTATTTCACGGTCGCGGACGGCACGCGGACGAAAGTGTTTCGAACAAAGTTTTAACCGTGTCTAATGGCGAAACTTGGCGAACTCGACTCCGGAGTTCGACTGCCGGTAACCGCGGACGTAGGACGACGGCGGGGAAATGCGAGCGAGAAAAGTGTCGTAAAAAATGTTTTAACGGGAGTCCACTTCCCGGGGAACTTCCCTATCTGCCCGTTCCCCTCTTGACTATCTGTCGTTTGTATTTATTTGGCGCGATACTCGCCCTGCGCCTCGCCATGACTCGCCTCCATCGCGAACCTTGACCTATCCATACAGTGGGGTAGCGCGACCTTGGTTGGAGCGAGTGACCTTGAATATTACCGCGCGAAGACTCCCTCGCGACTCGATACCAAAGTTCCCGAGACTTTCCGCGGCGCGAAAGCGAAGAGTCTTGTTGTCCTGAGCGCAGACTCCGTAAAGTTCGGCTACCTGGTCGAGTTCTGTAACCTGTGTTACAGACGGATCTAATTCCAACTTTGTCGAGTACTTTTACACACAATTTCTCTAAATCTTTCGATCTTATTAAGATCCCAGGAATTTTGCGCCCAAGTAAATTGAGGGATAATAAAAATCTTGCTGTAATTAATTAATACTGTGGCCCTTGGAGATTTACATCACGAATGTAATCGTTTTCTAATATCTTCTTAAACGGTATCTCACTTTTAGCGCTTCTCATAGTAAAGCATATTTTCTATCTATTTTGTTTCTTCAAGTAAATTATTGCCAAATTAGTTAAATCAATATTGAATTAATTCCATCGACATAACTCGCTATTACTTTTTAGTACGTTACTTGGTAACGGTTTTTGCTCCATTTATTATACTGGAAAATAATGTACATACATATATTGTAACGAACGTTACCGGAGGCTCTAGAAGGAGCACGAAGAGAATCGTTGAGGAAAGGGTCGGGTAAACCTTCGGTGGTTTCTCGTAGGGTGCTAGTATATCCCCAGGAGGTGGCGATACAACGGTACCGTTGAACTTACTGTTTAGCCCGGTTCTGCGTCAGTGCCACTGGTAGAGAGGGTCGGCAGTAGCAATGGTTAGTGCACGGCCAAGTAAGTTTGGCGTTATAGTCAACGGAATAAAATGGTTCCGCCTGTAGGTGGGAGCCAAGCTGCGCTCGTGAAGGCCCGGGACCACCGGCGCTCTGGCCCCGGGCGTTTCGAGCCAGTCTGCGGAGCCCCTAGAAACAAGCGGAATACGAAGGGAAGCAGCGGAGGAGAGGGTGGACTGCGTCCTAGAAACACAAGCTCCACCAGGAGAACCAGCATCCCAAAGCCTTCCTATTCGCTACGAACGAGTTGGCAATTAACTCGTCCCTTCCCCCCCCCCTCTCTCTCTCTAAGAAGGAGAGGCTATCAGCAGAGACTAGGTGAAACATTATTTAATGTAAACTTTGATAATATTGATAAGATAGTTTATTGAAAATAATTTTCGTCTCTTAACGGAAATATTGGAAATTTTTTAAATTTGGTTCGCATATTGTATCACTAAGTATATTGCATCATTAAGTAATGTAAATATCCCGCGAAACTAACGTCGCGTACATTTTTTAAGTGAAACACTTTTAATATACGTAATGTACGGGCTACCCCCGTCGCGCATACACTGTTTTAGTATCAGATTTTCCTTTATGAATAATTTTCCCTGAAGCAAAGGCAAGAGTTTTATTCTGAAGAGAAGTCGCGCTGCCATTTACGCGCTTTGACGTTGCGCGGAGAGCGTTATGTGCACAGGTATACGCGTGTACGCTGTTATCGTATCTAAAAAGAACTCAAGGCCGGGCTGTACGCATACACCCTGGCGCCCTTAAAAGATGACACGCGTGTCTATAGATAACTCGCGCATATCGGTCACGTACGTGTTGTATCTCAGGCGGGGTGCAAGGTCCCCGTGTCGGCCATATATCAGTGACGAACGGACAGGATACCGTGCTACAGCCCGTTTGTCGTATCCATCCTCCCCTCGTCCATTCCCCGGGTGTTCGTCCTCCTTTTACTCCCGAGGCTCTCCGGTCAGCCTGTCCGTACCATTGCTGTCTGCTCGGAGGTGGCAGTACCGGGGGAAGAAGGGGGTGAGCGGCGGGTCGCTGGAAGTGTCGCTAACTATTTTACGTAACTTTGCCGACAGTTTGGCCCGCGTTGACCACGTACGTCCGGTTCTGCGCTCCCACGGGAGCGGCCGCGAGGGGGGAAAACGGGTTTTCGCGTGGGAGCGAAGGGTCTGAAGGGGGGAAAACGGGGCGAACGAGAGAGGCGAGCAGGGCTCGGCTGAGACGCGGCCACGGGTTGGCGAGCGCCAAGGGTAGTTTCACCACGGTGTCCCAAGATATGCATACGTGACGGACACGCGGACTGAAAACGTGACCGTTGCCGCGCGTCCCAAAACATCCCTCTCCCGCGGAAGATCCTCGCGCTTCGATTCCCCCAGCGGCCGCGTAGGATAAGGGATGCTTCGATTTAAATTGTAAAATTTATTTCCTTACTTCGGGACGCATTGCCATGCGAATGTGCAAAGAAAAGGCAGAGGAGCGTACAAGAAAACTTTTTCGTTAATTTTATTTCAATACATCACGCGTGTACGTGCATACATATACATGTGGTACCGTGAATGTATTACTGAAAACGTTAATACAGCTATTTAAAACTTTTATATTACCGTTAAATGGAATTAGATCGCAGCAGCAAAGCTAACTTTATGCCATACTATATTATTTGTTAGGAAGCTCATTAACAGTTTTATTTGTTATTCCGCGAGATAGTATCCTTTGCTTTCCTACCAGAGGGAAGTGCGCTCGTTTCGAAGATTTTGGTACTGAATCACGACTATGAAACGTATCGACTAGCAATATAAGTAAATTATCGACGCTGGAGAACAATCGCGGACTGTCGTGAGAAGGCACGATTCCGACAACGAATAGTCGGCGATGTAATTGAACGCTAATAAAAATCGTTCTGCCGACGTATGGCGGTCGTGGCGAAACGTTAATGACCATCGGATACAACCCCATAATTACTACGATAAATCGCAAACGTTGGTGCTACAATGCATCCCACGCGACATCGTTACGACTTCCAACCCTCCTCCTATCCTTCCTTTCAGGCCGCTTCTCAGGGGATGGAACATTCTTATAGATATCCTTCTTTGAAAATATTTCGAAAACATGCAAACTTTCTCATATTAATACATGTTCTATCTTTGTTACTTTTAATATTGATAAAGTATGTTTGAATACAATTTTTATTCAGTTAAAACTTTCTAAAAATGATGGTTATTACTACACTTTTATTTGTTTACAATACATTTAACTTCCTATAAAATACATATACATAATACGTGTACGTATTTGTATGTTATATAATTTTTTAAAAAGTAATATTCATATTCTAATTATAATTTGTCTCGCCGTTACATAATTTTCTCATTTAATGTTTAAAATAATATTCGGTTACGTTAATTTTATTCTCGTTTTTTAATAACTTCATTCAATTTGGGAAATGAGCGAACACCATCGTGTTTTCGCTATCTCCCTTAGAGCCGGCCGGCCAATCAGGGTGAGATGGGGACGGGGTGCTTGGAAACGTTTGCTCTCAACAGAGACAAAGGTGTCAGTTCTCTCGAGGATATCTCGGAAGCGTCAATCCTTTCGATCGGACAGCTCGAAATGGAAGGGGCCATTGTTTTTGCCTTTGGTTCCCATTCCGCCCTCTTACATCCCCGTTTTCTACCCCCGACCAGCCCCTGCTGGGAGTTCTTCTCTCGCCTTCAGCTCGAAGGGGGAAAGGTAGAGACTGCGAGGAATCAATTATGGAACTTTTCAAATTTGTCAGTAATATTGAGATTTCTTTTATGCCCGGGAAGCTCATAATTGAAGTCTATCGGAGGATGAGACGAAGACTTCGTATGCCCGGGATAGTACGGATGGGAAGGGGGACAGGGGGGAAGTGAACTTTTTGTTTTTCGCTCGACTATTGTTTCCTATTGCCCGAGCCCATCAGGATTCCTCCTTCCTCTCTTTCGCGCTTGTTCATTTCGCCGCGAGGGAACAAGGACATCTCTTCCGCGTCGCGTAGATGGCTTCCGTTCAATTTCGCGCACTCGCGAAGCCCCGACTCCCGTGGAAATGGCTCGCGAATCGGAAGAAAACTGTCGCCTTAAAAGGAACCGTAGGTTCGTAAAATCTTATCGTCTCATTCGTAGCGTTTGCCCCAAAATAAGTCTATCAGCCGGATCGATATGCGCGACTGTCATATTTTACCTATATTTGTTTCTTCGAAAGAAACTTCATGCGAAAATCTTTCTGAGTTTATATTAGATACAACTAATGTATTTCATAATAATTTTTAACAGATATTGGAGTTTATTGCTATTTTTTAGAAAGCTGGAGATTGATAAAGTTTTTAGATTATACATTAAGAACCTCTACATTTTTAATTGACTTGCAATCGAAAATTAATCTGAATTTTTTGGGAGTACAGAATGTTTCAAATGTCTATGTTATCATATACGAATGAGACATAACTACATTGAGATTGTGAGTAGTCCTCAAAAAGATAATATTAGTCGAGATAGAGAGAAACATGTACAATACGTGTTTATACTTGCAAAGAACTCTCGTGAAAAGTATGTCATCCTTGCGCGTTAGGAGAAAACAGGCTGATTACCGTAAGACGTAAAGTTACGCGAGTCAAACATAAAATTTCTCCACGGTATCTCTCGTCAGTGTTTTCAAGTCGGCAGCAGAGTTCGATTGTGATTTTCCACGAGTCTCCTCTTCTCGCATTTCTCTTAATATAAATATTTGGACTGCGATTCTCTCAAGTGCTCAAGTTTACGAACAATTGTTTTCGATCGTCGAACGAAAGTTGATCGAGTCCCTGGTAAGACGAGCACGCTTAATTGCCCGGTTGTTCGGATCACTGGCTCGTTGTAACCGTGTTACAAGCGAAATTAATACGCCGCCGTCGTATCTCGTGCTCTCATTTTCATTAAAATAAAATTAAAATAAAATTTCCATTGACTTGGAGAGAAGTTGGCCGGTCCGAACGGCGAATTTCGACGTCGCACAATCGAGGGGAATTAGGCTGTCGAGAGGCCGGTATCCCTTGGGCGCTGTGCGCTATAGCGTCGAACGGATCAAATATTTTCGTCGGCGCCGCATGCCATCGTGTAATTTTGCAGCGCAAGCGTGACGCGATATTCGAGCGAATTAATAAACATTACTAATTGGAATAATGAATCGCGACGCAGGTACGTTATTAATTCGCGATCCAAAATAATGTCATGTATTTTATGTGTCTCCGCGCATGTGTGTCTGTCGGATCGCTTTTATATTCCAGCAACTTTTGTCCGCGGTGTACGATTCACGCTCCGGTGGACATGTCCTTCTCCGTTTTCTACCTGTTCGTTTCGAAAGTTGTCTGAATGATGCTCCGCGCTTACGGAATGCTCTCAGTGTGTTCCAAGGGAGAGAGAGACGGAGAAGGCGAGAGCAGACTCGGGGATTGGAGAATGAGCGAGGGCAGGACGTAAAAAGGATTGGGGTACATTGAGGGCAGCGCGTGCGGTCGGATTGTTACAAGGAAACAATAATAAAAGTTGCATTAATTAAGAGGGTAGTTGCGTAGCGCGGAGGTGCTCGTTAGACGGAAACCTTCCGTTCCGCCGGTTTATCGACACGTGCGGCTCTTGCGTTTTTGTTGTTTTGCTTATTGATAACGACTACCGTCAGTAAGCTCGCTCTTCATAATGGCATTGCTGTAATAATGTCAAACATCGCGATACGATTTGTATAAAGTGCCGCTTCTCTCGGCGACGCAAACGCAAACGCGAATAGTGAAATAACGCAGCCGTTATTTATACCTTTACTCTAAATACGGCATGGCTCAACTTTTAAATTGCAACGTGAATTTATGTATTGTAAAGAGATTTTCGAAATCGCGTGTGTGGCTACATCATCTTTTAATGAAACGGCTCGCACAATCGATAGATTTCGCTTCGCTGTCACGTGCAATTTATTCTTTTCTTGTCGTTGAAAGATACTTGTCGATAAAATTTGATCCCAGTTATGGAATATTTTCTCAAGTCGGGGCACTGCGAAGATTTCCCATTCTCCAAGTATTCGCACGGCTCGCTATTAATGTATTTTCGAAACGATACTATCCTATTTCTGCACCCTTACGGGCTTCACAACCCCCGTTCGCGATTATCTCATCAATTTTCATTATGTATTACACCACATCGCGGCGGCGCATCGGTGCTGATTAAAGCCGCGTCAGGTTTTCTTGCCGCTGTGTATGTGTGTGCGTGCGTTCATGTGTGTGTGTACGCGTGCGTATATCCGTTCGCGATGACTATACGCAGTAATTAAGAACTGCGCTTCGAGAGCGTCGGCTATTATTTGCACTCGTTGCGTAATTGATCGATCGCGCCTCGAAGTTACACCGGGCGTATTCGACGATGACTGAGCGACGGTTGATATTTGGGGCAAGATGGGATAATTATGACACGGGGTATGTGGGCGGACACAGGGAAAAGGAAAGCCGCAAATATTCCGAGGCCATCATTGTATGATATCGACATAACGTCACGTGAGGAAATTGATTGAATCTCTGTAGATGTAGATACGCGATAAACTATTAAACAAATCGATGTCAGCAAATTCGATATAGTAAAAATATAATATAATAAAATCTCGGAAGAGCCGAAGCACAGATTTGTGTACCGGAGAGCGTAATCAATAATGAGACGCGTCTCTTATTACAGTTTCTCGAGAAATCGTCACATCGCAAGGGAAATTATCAGAGGGGAGGAAACGGGGAAAACTGAGTGGATGGTTAAATCCCCTTAATTGTCAGAGTTAAATAATTCACTGTCAATCTTTTCACCCTTCCCGCGACGGATTGTAGCGCACCGGCAAGCGAGAAAGAGCCAAAAGCGTGCGGGCGTCATGCCGTCTTTTAATTATTCTACCCCGAACGGCAAATAATATAATTCATTTCACTGTTTGGATCGTCGAAGGGCGCCGGATTACCGATCTCTCTCGTTTTCATTCTCTAAGCCCGATTGAAGCTTCTCTTAAATGCTTTACTTCGGACTTGCGGACTATAGTAAATGTCTCAAGGATCATTCTAAAGAAAATTTTAGCTTCTCTTGACATTTGTAGCAAACTTATGTCTTGGACTGCATAAAGGTATAAAAATAATGATAAAATGTCATTTATTATAAATGCAGCTAAAATGATGCACCTATTTAATTTTCTAAGGATTAATATATCTTTTTATTTCGTTTATTCCACAACGTTGTATAAATCGACAGATAGTATAGGTAAATAATCGGGTATTAGTAAGTTTCTAGCGTGGACACGTGTATCTGTCAAAATAATGGAAGAGTTTCGCCAGCCTCTGTGACAAAGCGGTGCTTTTAATTGTCACTTTAGAGAGTGTCTCGATCTTCGATTTCTCCCGCTAGAGAGCTTCAGATACCAAGCCGTGAATCGACTAATAAGAGGCCCGCTAAAGGATAGTGCGGTAATAGAAGGAAACGGGATACCTGAGTCGCGCCCTACGCAGAGTAACCCTATAGAAATTCGTACCGCAATTACGTGGTGTGGCCGCGTTCACGCGAATCCTGGCTAATCCTGTGAATGTGGCCACCGAACCGTGGCCGGACGACTCCGGGTGTTCGTCGAGAACGACAATGGACGAATCGCGCTCAGGGACAAAGATCTCAGGCACCAATTAATGTCCAACGACGTCCTTTGAAAGGTGCTCTGGGTGATGGTGCAACGCGAAACACTTGTTTCCGAGCACTTTTGATAATGCGCGCGCGATAATTAAAAATAACTGCTAATTAACATTGGCGACGGTAATCGGTGGAATGACTTGTGTTTGCAGATAACACTTGATGCAACATGATTAACGTCTTGTTTCTAATCGATATTATATATTGTCACGGTACATTTAAATATTTATGTGATACAAGAGATTGATAGAAGAGACTTAAAGATTTCATTTTTATGATACCGGCTAGCGTTCAACTCTGGAATTATTCTTCAAGATCCACTCCTCATATGAGATTTATCACTTTGTAAATAGTGAAACATTAGTTGAATCATTACGTTATATAATATTTGTAGAAACGTAGTAGAAGTGTTTCGTGCCATTCGATATTTCGATTCATCATTATTTCAGGTATGAAATAAGTTTAATTGCATTCAATCGCCTCTCTATTGCACCATTAATTTTTTCACCCGAGCATCCTTATCTTCGAAACGAGAGAAATGGTCGCGATTACAAGCGCATTCGCAGACGTTACACGGTCCGAGGAGGCGCGCAGGAAGAGCAAAAGCTCGGCTGCACACCGCTCTTGGATTTATGTCACATACCGCCGTCGTGATATTACCGCGCGGTGTCGCGCGAATGTGCGTACCGCCATTCACAGTCGGCGGCAGTCGGTCGCGGCGCACAGTAGACGCCGACTGCCGCTGGGAGCAGGCGACAATGGGGTGGTTGGCTGCGCCGGGCGGTCTGTGTAAGGTAAATTTGAGAGAGCGGCAAGACTAGATATCTAATTAACAGCCAGCCGACAATGGGAGAACCATCCGTCGTAGCCGCGTGAATCGTATCTGCTTCGGGGCCGCGTTTCTCCACGCTCGTTCGCGAGCGCGTGTACACGCGCGACGCGCGAGTCAAGGGGGTGGCTTTCCGAGTGGGACGCCCTATTCATCCGTGATACTGCACAAGCGACGTTCTCCCCCGTCCCCGATCCGGCTCGCCACTCGCGTCACCACCCCTTTTTACGCCAGTCTTGCAAAATCGCCTCGATCAGCAACGTCTCGGCACGATTTTCTTTTTCGTGTCAGCCAGAAACGCTGAGCGCGGAAAGAGCGTTATCCTTCTCGAAATTTTGCGCTTCAACTCACATTTATTTCTCTCGAGTTACAACCGAGCATCGTCGGTAGATTCGCTTTCAAGTTTTTTTTTATTGCAGGTGCATTGTCGTATCTTGTAAAGTAACGCTCTTTTTACTTACGTCAGGACAAAGTTTCATCTGCAAGAGTGGAATATAACTCTTCTTTTTAAGCAATTTTTCATAGGACGGCTATTTGATTCTCCGCATCTCTCTTACACGGAGAGAATTTTTTCTCAAAATTTACCCTGAATGTAATCGTGGGACAACATGGCATTTCGAAGAATCGTATGAGAGTTTTTGAAATTTTACCATGCATTCTACTAGTAATTTTATACTTAGTACACATTTTATTAGTAGAATATATGGCAAAAGTTTCAAAAACTCTCATAAAATTCTTAAAAATGCCATGTCGTTCCACGATTACAAGATTTTCAGGGTAAATTTCAAGAGAAAATTCCGCCCGTGTGGGCTTTCCTCTAAAGGTTGCCTTTGACTTGTCAGGTACGCGTTGTCGGCCGTTGTACGCGTTTCGTTTAGATAAAAATTCGCATGGGGTACTTTCATTTTCTCAGCGGCGATCATATTTGCAATATTAACGTGTTTTCACGGTGAATTTGCCGTGCCGCTTAACAATAACCCGCTCTGCGTAGCAACCGTTTTTGACGAAATACAGGCAAAGTTGTAATCCGACACTTCGATGGTCCTGGCAGCGCTGGTCGACCGCCTAATCGCCTACACGCGCTATTACATATCCAAAGTTGTAACTAGTTCGCCGGGTTGTGTGTTGCGCGGCATTATGCTCGCACGTACACACGCATGCACGCGTGAGAGAAGGATACGAACAATCCCTGTCGACGACGTGCCAGACGGTAAACAGCTAAGCAGCCGCCAACGAGCTTCGACTACGCGCCCACGCGCTCGCGAGGTGCGTGCGTGCGTGCGTGCGTATACGTGTGTGTGTGTGAGATGCGTGCGCATGTATATTGTGTGCCCGCAGTATTAAAAGTTCTCCTCGAGAACATTGCGCGCTGCATGAAAAGCCGCGGATCGTATGGACGGTCATTATTTGCGCAGGCCGTTATTATTTCGGAAATTTTGAATTCGCCCCGCTATTTTGAAAACACGCTTAAGGGAACTCGCGAACTCGCCGCGCTCTGCGAGCTAACTTGTATTATATCCGATCGCGTGCTCGCACGTTGATCTGCAATGGAAAATAATCCCTTGCAGCGCAATATACAGATAAAACTAGCGCCGTTATGGGTCGTTGTAGAGTGGAAGTGCATTTTAATAGCTCGCTGATAGATCATATATCTCGATGAACGTGAGACTCGCGAGATTAATCGTTTCTAATATTCCTCCCCGAAGAAGAGACAGACAGGGAGAGAGTGAGAGAGAAAGAGAGGGGGGAGAGAGAGCCCGGGAAAGTTTGCCGACAATTAGAATCACTAAGGATGGCCACGACGAGAGATAGAGGCGAGTCGAAGAGGGGGGTCGGGGGTCGGAAGGGAAAAAAGTTTAATTATAAACACCGAGGTGGGACGAGAGAATAGTACGGTATTCAGGGAAAGGACGAGAACGATGACGAGGAGACGAGGACGACTACGACGTAGTCGGCCAAATGGTCACGGCTTAGCGCCGGGGAAAACTCTTTTAGCCAAACGAAGGGAATCCGTCCAGAGATTATCCCTTGGCTTCAAAAAGTTGTTAATTACTTGGATTTTCTCCTCCGTCCCGCCACGTTAACCCCCTCGTGCGTTCTTGCAGGCGCGGCCGCGCGCCGCCGTTCCTGCTTTTATATCGGGACATTTTTTAATCCCTCCCCGTCTTCGGCTGGTAGCTCGGCGGGCCGACACAATCGCAATTAGCCGCGGATCGTTAATCGGTTGTTACGCCCGAGATTTTCTCGTAATTCGGCGATCGGACGAGCCTCGCTCTCTTTTGTACTTGGCGTCAAATTAAAATCCGGGGGACGCGCGCGCAGCGTATTCTCCAGTTTCTCGGCCCGTTTCTCAATTCGCCGCTTGCTTTATTGCTCTCGAGTCCGGCAACACGAGCAACAGGGTCGATGATAAGCTAGCCATGATAATACACCAGTCACGAGTCGACCGTGTCGTCTCGGTTTATTTTATTATTTAAGTTTTGTTACTTGCGACACAGCGTGTCCTCTGCGCGCTCGGTCGTGTCGCGAGGTACCATCCGGTACCTTGTGTCACGACCCGTGCTTCACGCTGGAAATATCCCATGTGAAGTCGGGAAGTGAGGAAGGCGATCACTTTGTGGTCATGCAGGTCGCGGCGACTTGACCATTAGCCGTGGCGAGTCCTTTGCTGCCGTAGACGACGGCGTTGGGGGTGAGAGGCGAGAGAGCGAGGGCCGAGAACTTCACGACCGGTCCAGCTGCAAATATCGTTAACGTTGGCTACGGTGCGCAGAGCCGGCCGGCTAGTAATTTTGCAGCAGTTTGTCGAACAACAACAACAAGAACAAACCGCGCCAAGGCGCGCTCCCTTAACGCGCCGGGGCCAGAGTGCAGCCAATATCGCGACACCGAACGTAACGCCTTGTATTTCCGAGAAGCGCGACGCGGCTTGCATGGGGAGGGGGGGGAGAGGGGGTTCCTTCCTTTTTTGATAGATAAAATATCCAGTCGAGAGTTCATTGCGTCTGTAAACTTGCTACGCGTCGTTTACCTTAATTACTGCGAGGTGATATCGGTAGAGCGGTTTCGTACAGGAGAGATATGGTGGTATTTACAACTTCGTAGTAGTGATTATTGTAATTTACTGCAGTATCCCGAGATTAAGTATTTTTTATGCCTCGTTGCGATCTCTAATTAGAGGAACGTGAACACATTAACTTTTCGTTATTTGTACAGATTGTTTGAATATGGCCACAAATGTTTCAGGAATATTTTGGAGATTTTCGAATAGATGAATTTTTTAATACAGACAACTGAACCGATTGATTTGTTTAATTGTTTAAGACTAACCGTAATTTTTTCTTGCAAATTATATGACTGGTCTTTCTCTTTCTCTGTAAATATCGAAGGATCGATAGCCTTCGAATTATAGGGGTTGGAAAATAAAATTGGCAATATAAATAAACAAATCAATCAGTGTAGTTTTCAGTTGTCCATATCTAAAAATTAGTTTATTCCATAAAATTTCCAAAATGTTTCTGAAACATTTGTGATCATATTCAAATAAGCTGCAAACATACAGATTTAAAATAATAGAACGTGTTTTTTATGACAATCGAAAAGGATTAAATATATTGTAGAGCATTTATTATAATTGCATGGCGTAACGAAATGTAAGTTACAATAATGAAAATAATTAAGTATAAGTAGCAACGACTTAACACAATGAAATGGATTGTAATTATGAAATGTGCAATTCCATTTCGTGCGTTTAATTATGCATGTGCGCTCGTGAAGTTCAGAGATAATTATTCCGGACGTCTCTGCTCTCTCTCTGTCTCTCTTTCCCTCTCTCTCTCTCTCCGCTTAATCGAGGAAAATATTTATATACGTCTACGAAGCGATAACGCGAATAAATATGAAGATTATGTGTGTAAATACTCGAGCATGACGGAAAGAAAATAATGTATGAGGGGGAGGCAAGAGAAAGACATAGAGTTAGCGTCGATCCCGCGGCTCCAAGTTGTTACGGGGCCGAAGATACTACCGAGGAGGAAATATGAAATTTGTTGGAGGGTGTGACAGCCCTGGTCAATATTATCCGCAAATATAACCGAGCTGTTCTCCCGTGCGATATATAACGTGATGTCATCTTTAAAACTTTCGCCGTGTCTTCGCAATATTCATGCGGGCGTGTAAGGAGAAAAAGGTATTTCCTATATTTTTGCCGGGGATATAATTTACCGGGAATATTTCCCATATAGATAAAAGTGTTATTTACGGTAGAATCAAACTTCGACGTGTGAACCAAGCAACGTGATTCGACGTTGTACGTGTAATTCATCCAAATATTTGCAAGATTGCTATATTCCCACAGGATAAGATCGTGCCTGTTCCTCCGTATTTGTATGTATACCCGATGTATCGCTCGGTCGGTCGGGGAAATCTAAACTTGCCAGTTCCAGCAGTTCCTCTCCTTGTTGTAAACACCATCGCGGTGAGAAATTTGTTACTGGCATCGCGCTCGGATTAATTAATTCCATTTTTGTACGCGCGCCTCGTCTACGACCGTTCACACGCGTGTCGTCATTCGAATTTTGCCTCGCGTCATCGTAATCTCACGATCGCGTTGTACGGCATTTAGGGGAGAAATCTAGTGTCGATTTTTCTTCGCACTTGCGCACCCGTCGTAAACCCTTTTCTCGCGCGGTTAATACCTTGTGCACGGTATGCTTTCGACGGTAGAGAAAAAAATCTACCATTGCACAGAATGTGTTTACCACCCGCCTTACTCCGCGACCACGTAAGGTCGTAAAATTTCGCGTACAAAACCGGTCGTACGTATTTTTCGCTGCGGGCGAAATCTCGTGCCCGCAGTTTCCTTCACGCGATGGGGTTGTTCATAAATTTTCTCGCAGACGCCCTGGTATACGTTCGTTCGCGAAAATGAAATGCACTCGCCGAGAGATGGATGATAGGCGAGCGATCCCCCGGAAAGGGCGAGGGGAGAAACCGTCGATTTCGGCGATGAGAAAGAACGGAGGGAGAAAGAAAGAGAGAGAGAGAGAGCGACCAGCGGATCGTAAAACTGTTGACAGCTAAAGTTATACGCGCAACAATGCCCGCCGATATTCGCTTATGTGTCGCGAGCCGAACTGTGAAAGACAGTTCGCCCGACTCGCGCCGCGAAAATGAAATTTTTCTACGACGCGAAGGGGCGCTCGTAAAACCATATATTTTATTGGTATTCCGGTCACAACTGATTTCTAGCCTAGGACAATGTACGTAGATTGGTCTCATTATGCATGCTTAAAGAACGTAAAATACCATGTTCAAAAGCTTCTGACTTTTTATCCCTCCCGTCGTAACTTTTGTCTAGGTAATATCTCGAATTATTTTCTAAATTGTTGCGGCATTATAGCGATTAACCTCCAGCAATATCGGTCGTGGTTCCGCCAATACGGCCGGCGCTATGTATCGGAATTCTCTTTCGGACGAGGTCCCTTGTTTCACCTGCAAAGTGCGATGAGCGAGGAGAGAAAGAGAGAGACAGAGAGATAGAGAGAGAGAGAGAGAGAGAGAGAGAGAGAGAGAGGAGGGGGAGGGAGAGGGAGGCAAACTTTTGCGCCCGATCCGCGGTCAGGCACAGGGTCGGGCGGGTTGCGGGTGGCAGATCTGCAATCCGGAATGGGATCTGTCCGCTCCAGACGTTACTACCTCGCTTATTTCGTCCGAAAAGCACCACGATTCGCCTTTACTGCCCACGACGAGGAGGAAACAGGATGCTGCTGCCACCGTCGTCGTCGTGGTCGTCGCGGTCGTCGTCGTCGTCTTCGTCTTCTTCTTCGTCGTCCTCGTCGTTGTCATGATCGTCGCCGTCGTCCTCGTTGCCACCATCGTCGCCGTCCTCGTCATCGTCGTCATCGTCGTCGTACACGTCGACGAGTAATCTTGCCGTGGGCAGTCGAGCAGAGACGGCTTCCAGCACACATGGAAAATTCATATTGAAACTGTATTTTCAACTTGCGGTCCGTGGATCGTCCCGCTTTCTTTCTTCAGCGCCACGTGATCGCTGTTTCAGAATGTGCTTTAATGTCTTGATTAGTTCTCACTTTTTAATTTTTGTAACGAAAAACATTATACTAATGAGTTGGTTAATTGGATATATATTTCCATAAGCGATAATTATTTTTTCTCGTGTCTTGATTAATTCCTCGATTAAAAATATTGATTATTTATATAGTCAAATTTGTGCCTCGAAGCCATATATTATAATTTTCATTATTGCTTGTTTTTTTGGCTCGTAAGGGCATTGGATAAAATTCACTAAATCCTTTTTTCTCTTTCCCCTGTTCGTAATTATAGTACAAATATTTCATAAATATTTTTTGACGACATTTTACATTTTAATATATTTTGTCAACATACAAGAGTGCAGTTTCACAGTTTGTAAAAGCAATCAAGAGGTGTCGATATTTACGCTGCGTATGGAAATTTATCCAATATAAAGACTTTCATACGGCAATAAAAATGATACATCAGCAAATCATCTCGAGGGTTGCCCGCCCGATATTTTCCACCATCAAATGGTTGTTTTATAACTCGCGTTATGGATTTATGAAAAAAAGATACGCATCCTCTTTCTCTTCATCTCTTTCTCTCCTCCCGGCTGGGTTCGATCGCGAGGATACACAGGGAGACGATTTGAATACAGTCGTCCCTCCTATGATCAGCGAAGCAATGGTTTTATAGCGGGTGCTTCTCTTCTTCTCGCGTATCCTTATGTCTCCCTGACGCTGCCTGCCTCGACAATCGGCATCGCGCACGCGGAACACGTAGTGGCACGATATTAGCCTTTCATACGGAGAAGACCTCCCCGATGCCCGATCTACATATCCGGTCCTTTGTGTAAAAAGAACTAGCAAACAGAATTTAAGGTTATTTCGCGGGAATAAGAATGGGCGAGCGCGCGAAACGCGGGAACCAACTTTCGCATCCGGTCCACGCAGTTTCGCGAGCAGCGACAGGAGAACGACGGTCTAGTGGCTAAAAAATGTTTTTATGTTCACGCATTCAAATAAGCAATCGTGATTACTCAGGCGTGCATCTACCATCGCTTCTCTTACTCTCAGCCTTTATCTACCAGCCTCGGCAAATTGACACGAATTACTTTCAAATGATGACCGATGGTTCTATTCTTATTACAATGCCAGGATTATTTATTTGGAAAATTATTTATATGGAAATGTAGAGCAAAAAACCCGACTTTGTCTATTGTCTTTAAGTGTCAAGTTAAGAGCTTGATCTTAATGTATATTTGCACATTTGACATCGCAGGTAAAAATTCGTGACACATGCACGGCTGGCATTTTAAATTAAATTTGAAACTTAAGAGAATTTAATGGAAAATTAGATTCCATTTCTTTCGAAAGACGAGCATATTAGGATTTTCCGTTTGTACGGTCGGCTTGATCGCAATTAGCGTTAAGCGCCCTCTTTCCGCTATTGCGGTACGGCGATAATTAAATTGACGTCCAGCACGATAACGCATATACATTGTAGCAAATTAAGTCCGACTAATCCACGAACGTGCGAAACGTATCTCGGAAAAGGATTAAAATGCCGGCCGCTCTGATTTTTGCGAGGCCGGACATCTCGGCGATGTTATTAATTAAAAAGTTGGAGGCAGACAAATGGCGCGGACTGACTAGAATCGTCTCGCGCTTATCTCTTTTTTTCTTCCCCCCTTTTTCCCCCCGTTCTTTTACTCGCGTCCCCCTGCGCGGCCGGTAGTTAGGTAATTGATACGAGAGCGAATGTCGGATCCCTCGTCCCAAACTATTTTGCACACTAACGAAATCCGAAATCACGTATATACATTAAATATTCGAGTAATTCGTTATGTTCAGAACTTTCGACCGCCTCGTCCGTTTTCTCTCTTTCCTGCAGACAGCTGGAATTTATCCTAACAAATGTTTCCACCGCGCTTAACCCCCATCACCCGTAATATACGATAAACATTTCCCTCTTGGTCGCGAGAGGGACGGAAAACTGTGATGAAAAATATTTATGCGAAACGGTGGAATTGCTACCCCACTCGACTGTGATATTCCTCTTGGCATCCATGTTCCCGCGCGACGGTGGTAAAAGAGAAATGTCGAGATTACAATGAATCACATTGTTTCAATTGTCATTCGGGATTTTTTTTTTCAACTTGACATCCGCGCGCGTGCATTTCCTACAAGTCTAGTTTAGACGCAAAGATGGGACGGCGTTCTTTGCGTTACCTTCGAGATTTAAATTCCTGCCTCCGTATACGATAATTGATGCGAATCGATTTGAAGGGATGTCTGCGCTAGCTATCGAGAGGGATGCGTGTAGATGCGTGCGGTACGCGTGAGACGCGCGCAGATCACAGGCATCGTCGGTTTTAGTGCGTTATAAATCGGCGTGTCGGTCTTCCTGGCGCCTCTCTCTCTCTTCGTCGACATCGTCGTCGTCGCGATCGATGAGAATTTCATGGTGCTTAGTCGGCGTTTAGACCCGCATGCCGGGCCCCCCCGTGCAGGGCACACTCCTTGTACATTTGCTTGATAACGTAAACACTTCAATCTTCAGCAATCATCTTTCTTCTCCGTGTCTTTCTGGAAACAGACTTTGAGTTATAAAGAGTCAAAACCAGCCACTAAACGCCGGGTAGCTTTCATCCGCGTAATTTGACGCGTCACCATTTATTTTGACAATACAATAACGGATTGTTCTCATTTGTGCATTTAGTCGCTTAAATATGTATAGATCAGTGATGTCTTCTCGATATATTTGCAACTTATACTTACCCTTTATACACATCTTGCTTGTATCAGCTGTATTAAGTTTAAGACGTCACTTCATCGCCAATCAAAGTCTAATGCTAAAATAACTCAACCGAATCGCTATATTATGAGCCCTCGAGGCAGCCCGAAGCCATCCTTGCAAATATAGAGTAGCGTCACTCTTGCGATCAGCATTGATCATTGCCACTGCGTCCGTGTCAATTCTCATTCCTCGTACAACGGATCAATTCGTTGTGCCGGGCTCGCAGGCTCTCACATATCCGGAATACCAAATCGATCCTCGAATAGCCAGCCGAGTTCTGGTCGGGTAGTTTAAGTCAAAGTTTTAATCACTATCGACTTCGGGACATCTCGCATCCCCCGAGACTTACGGATCCGTCGGAATGAGATCGAGAAAATGAACAGCTACCGAAGCCAGAATTATCATTTGGACGTCTAGCTGTTCATATCTGCTTATAATTAATATCGTATAAATCGCTATACGTGCCGTCAGTATTCCACCTCCAAAGGAATTCTTTTATCGCGCATTGTTAACTTCGTATATCTCATAATAATAATGTTTCCGTGAATTTAAAAAAATCGTAATTGCGAAATATAAAGACTCTTCTCAGTTTTAAATTTTAATGCAAAAAAAAGATCTTGACACAAAATGTAATACTGGCATATAAATTATAGAAGATTATACGATATGTATAGAACATAATAATTAAATATCTTCATAAATGTATGCCTATAATATTTATACGTGTTTTATAATATTACTTCAGTATTATTGTTATATATTATAACAGTGTTATATGTTAAATATTAACACTGATGCAAATTTCCACGTATATTACATTGCTTATATTTAACGGGCAGTTACGTTGTCTTCCATGTATTAGAATTTCCGCCGTTTGATTAAGAGAGAAATTATAATAATTGACATTATATATATATAAAGAGAGAGAACTAGCTGCAATGTAGGTACAATCTCCTGGGCCGCGAAACGAAAATACGGAACGAGGATGGAAACCTCGGCGCGTAGATTAGGAAACGAAGTTTCAGCCGGAAATACCGATGTGCGCCGGGTGAACGTTCAGCGTGGCAGGGTCGGAGGGCCAGATTAATTGATACCGTTACGGAGGAACCGAGAGGGAGAGAGAAAATCGAGGGAGGATGTGAAGGAGCATGCGAAGGTATAAAAGAAAATAGATGCACAGGGATGGGGTAGAATCAAAGTTGTTGGGCCACTGCAGAGGAAATGCAGTTGCGGTGTCGACGAAGCGAGGTTGCTGGGCGAGAGACCGCGTCGCAGCAGCAATTGAACATTTGGCTAATGTGTTTTTCCATTCAGAAAATTGGACATTTCAGGCGCTGTGACTGGTTTAAACTCGATACGCCGAATTAATTGAATTCACTCTTCAAACTCGACATCCGCGATCTCTCTCGGTCTCGATTATTAAGCGTTTTCTGTACGGAAGTATATTCGTCGAAGATTAATGTTTAACAATTCGAATCCTAAAGTAAGATCCGGTTGTTGACGCGAATGGAGTTTGTGATAAGACAACATTTAGGCATTAGTGAGTATACGATCACGTCGAACTTAAAGTCAATTTCTAAGTTTTTGAAACATATTTGAAATTCGTTAGAGATTGTATTAGTATATGTTTTTTAAGAAAAATTTAAAAAGTTCTTAAAATGGTATAAAGATGCAATGAGAAGTACAATTAACACACGGATGAAAGTTATAACCTCGCCTTCCTTTAACTAAATTGCAAACTCGTTAATCTCTTCAAAAATATCTCCTCTCATCTTCATTTGGCTTTCGAGATGATATTTGGGAATTGAAAATATTTAAAACGTATCTCGACAAATGTGCAAGTGTCTTCAAGTTTACCTTACGCGGTTTGGCGTTTGTACCAAAGTTTAACATTTTCAACTGAAATTTGGTAAGACATTCTTTCGTCAAACGAAAGCAATTCTTTACAGTATTACGTGTACATTGTTCACGTAACATGTCGTTGCACTTGGTGCTTCTCATGCAAAGGATCTTCGTAGGATTTCGCACGTTCTGGCCGCGTGCCATCGTTTCCGTCTCCAACCTCGGACATCTTTCCGGTTGCGGTCCTTGCCGACCGTATGGAACGCCGCTTCCTCGGCGTTGGCGCGCGGAACGAGTTTAATTCGACCGCTCTAAGAAACTGGCTGCGGTCGCATTCCTCAGGCAAGTTCCTGATTGTGTGTCCAGCGCCGTCGGGGGAGTTCGCGCGTTCCCGCCGCGGGGACGGTCACCGCTCTCTACCAGCGGCCTGACCACCAGTATTTATGTCCACAGGACACAACCGGAGTATCCCGAGTGTTCCGGGTAGTTTCTCGGACCCGCGTCCCGCTGGCCCGCTAATGGTTATGGTAATTACCGGCCCTAATTGCGAGCAATGGAATTACGAAATATCAAAGTTCGCCGCGACACTGCTCGCGTCTACTCATGCCTGTTCCTTTCACTGCACCAAGGCTATCTGTGCGCGATCGGCAGGAAAAGAGTTAATTTGATTTGACGACCGACACGTGGAAGCAAGATATTGCCCAATAGTGACTGTGAAATTCCGAGGAGAAATTTGATGAAACATTTCTAAAATAATATCCGCGCCTTTTAATAGTATCTTGTAAATATTCGCGGCAAGAATAAGATGATTGCGTTTTATTTTGTACGTCTAGCGACTGTTTGATGTAGTATTTGCAATCCAACTTAGGTGATGAGCAGGGTATGTGTGCGAAGCTTTCCGATAGGTAAAGCAACAATATCAGACACGAGTTACTCCGACTCGTTAATCGGCCACTCCGTTGCTCATTGTAATCACATTCGTTGATTTCGAGGCGTGCGTATCCCGTTTCGTTACGGTTCTTTCTTCGGCTGGTGCGCGCGGACTGGCCGGCGCAAAGGTAAAAGTTGAACCGTCGGAGGCGCCTTGATGTGGTTATCGCACCCGGGGAAATCCGGCTCTTTACCTCCCGGAGGCTGGCTAAATTGGCAAATATTAAAATTCTTTCGATGCGGAAGGAGCGTGTACAATGGCTCGTGAAATGCAGGAACTCTCGACGTTCCCTCGCCCTACCGGGGCGGTTGCCCGCATTTAAAACCTCCGCCGAGTTTTTCCGCGCTTTTCTCCGCGCTCGATCTGAAAATTTCGTCTGATTACTTTATTGTTCTCCAAACGGACCGGCTTTCGTTTCGATGCTTGCCGGGGATTTTATATTTAACAGTCGCAAGCTGGATTACGAATGTCTGTTTTCGTACTTGATCGAATTACTTATTGTAATGGAGAGGCGCGGTTAAAAAGCTACCATTGATTTGAGGAATCTCTTCAAGTGCAAGTACCACGGTACTTGACACGTAGAATATTCAGAATAGCAGTATTTTATTATTTCAGAATTTATTTTTACTGAAATTAAGTCATCTGTATTCACTTACGTCTATATTGCGAAAGAAATAGTGGCTCTACACGTTTTGCCTTCGGGGTTAGAAATTCGATTGCTTAAAAAGAGTTAGCGCTGAAGAAACGATAGAGCTTTTGCGAAACATTGCTTTTGGAACATGACACGACATGTTCGCAAATGGATTAATTTCCATGAATTTTTAACGTTAGCTCGGGCTGAAAATGAAAAAAGTTTCTTGCCGGTCGCTGTAATTAAAACGCCTTATACGAGGCAAGGAGACCTTACAGACAGCTTTGTTAATCGAGCTGGAGGTGCTCTCGCGTCATTCGCTCGCCTAATAAAAATTAACGGCGAGCAGGTGCAGGGGTTGCGTGAAGGGTTGGGCAGCCTTGTTTCGAGGCGGCCAAAGGGTTGCTCTCATGGCGAGAGGGCGGGCGCCAAGAAAAATTATAAAAATAATCTGGCCGAGGAGGGGGCAGTCAATTGGGGTGGAAAACTTGCGTAACAAGCAGTCCCGAGGAAATTGCGGGAAAAACCGTTTGCCACGAACGGACGACAGCGGCTGCGGAGAGAGGCCGGTGCTAGCACGGTAGAACCCTCTTCCATTCCTGACGGTGGGAAGCGAAGAAAAATAAACGAGTCGGGCACGACGGGAGTCAACCGTGGAAATAATAATATTAACGTTACGTAAGAAAGGCAGAGCACCGTCGAGATATCTTTGAAGTTTCGCGGTTTCGGAAACGAGAGTATTTCTATCATCCAAGTGATCTGCAAGATTATATGTTTAAAGGGATATTTTCTGAAATGTACACGGTACAAAATATTTATTTTTATCTTCCGTTTAATACTTTAATTTGTAATTGTTGCAATAATGCTAATTTCGTAGCTAACTATAGTCAACCTGAATAGAATAAAGTCCAATATTATGTATCTTAATTGCATAAAAGCTAGAATTGTTTTATAACTTTTGCTGATAGAATTTTTATTTAATCTAAGAATTTCAGAAAGTATACACGGAGACGATTGTTTTATTTGATAAATCTCTTTATGCACGTACATGTAAAGGGATAAAGCAATTTCAAATCGATTAGTGCGTAGCTACTCGTTTCTCGCGCCTTATGCTTCAGACATTAACTGGGTCAGTAGAGCGTATAGACGCATGGTGCGACACGCGTTGCACTTCCGGATTTGTCGTGCGTGCGAGTCATCGCGTCAAGTCCTTATCGATTTTATCTTTGGCCTCGCGCGCCGTAAGGCCACGCTATGAAATACCTAATTCGATCGAGCCGGAAGGATCGTGCGCGAGTTCCCGGAACGATCCGACAAGTAGCTATTTACGTGCACCATCGTGTCTCGCGTGGCAAGGTGGGGAGGTTCCGAGGGTGTCGGTGAGCAAAAGGAGGAACGGGATGGTGGGTGTCAGCCACCCCAATTCGTACGCTAGCTGGCTTAAACGGTCCTCGCTTAATACGACACAAGAGGCTAATCTTAAAAAATTCTGGCCGAGATAAGCCCTTTTCGGGGTCCGCGGATCTCCCTCGCCCTTCGCCCCCTTCGCCGCCAGACAGTTACGGAGCTCCTGAGCGGAGCAGATTGAGCCGCCGTTCTTCTTTTCATTAGCTGATAACTGGATTCCAGGATACGCCTGGCCTACGAACGACACGTTAACCTTTCGCGTAACTGCCGCCGGAAATATTACCGGGGAGACTACGCCACTCTCTGCTTCTTCAAATTAACATATCTTGATAAGACCGCCTCGATGTTGATATAAATTTTGCTCCCGAAACTTTGAACGGAAAATGGCCAATAATAAATCGCAGAGCTGTTTCGCGTTAATCTTTGGGTATATCGACTTGAATGGGATCTTCTTGTTTTTTCAAAAGTATACATCCTTAAGATCATTTTCGAAAACTTTTTGTCCACTTGTGAATATATTTCGATTACACGGAGCTAGTATTACCTCACTAATTACTATTTGAAAAGTGAAATACGCATTGAAGAATTAAGCAAATTATGAAATTTACGAATAATTTTTTCAGAATTTTAAGATTAGCTCTGTCAGAAAATGATTCCAATTTTTCTTGTTTCTCTTCATCTCTCTTCCTCCTTCATAACGTTGTGCTCCGCTCGAACGAGGTGTCGGTGACCGACTGACGCAATATTAGCCGCTTGGTCCCCGTCATCTGCGAGAAGTGCTCAAAGAGATATCCGCGAAACAAGTTTTCCTGCAATTTTCCTTCCTATACTCGCGAGAGCCCCCTGGGAGAATCTCCCCCTCTCTCTCTCTCTCTCTCAATTTCTCTCGCTTTTGCGATCCGAGTAGTCGAAGTATCTAGAGAGAAGGGGAGAGAAATAGAGAGAGATACAAGAAGGCACCCCTGGAAAGATGACCGCGTCGGGCCGCTGGCTATAATTTCATTAGCTACCACGAGACAAATGAGCGACTATTGTGAGACGCGCCGGTTGGTCGGAAGATTTTCTCCGCCTTCCCGCTCGTGCAGTTACGGAAATAGTAACGATGCTGGGACAACAGAGCATAATATCTATTCCGAGAGACTATGTGCTCGTTCGAAATTAATTAGAATCATCCGTGAAACATACGGTGCAAGCTCATTACGACACACATATTAGATATATCGTATCTAAGTAATGCTAATAACTGTACTTTTTATAGCGATATTACTTTCTATTGAATTAACTAGCTACATTATGCAAATTATAAATTGCTCACTATGTGCGCGATAGCAAAGGTTAAAAGTGCAAAGAAAATGTGATTGCTCGATGTTTTTAATTAAATGCTGCAGCGAGATGAATCAATTGATAGTACGATTTCCCTTCGGGCGCGTTAATTCAGGTCTCGCAAAACACCGAGCGTTACTTGTACTCCTTCATGCCGCTCTTTCGCTTTTTCCCTTTCTTTTTCTTTTTCTTTCTTCCTCGTGTCGGCTGTTTGCACTGGTAATTACCGGCGCACGAAATACGTCGCAAGAAAAACATTAATATCAAACGACGTGGCTGCCGACAGTGCAAATAGAGGATCTTAATGGTGAGCCAACTTTCCAGCAGACTCGAGGAGGAAGGTAGGCGTGGAGAGTACAAGATGGAAGATGTGGAGGGACACCTTTCAACCCCTTGCTACCACCGTCTGTATCGCGCTCGCCTTCATCGGGACTTTCTTCGTAACTAACGATACTTCCTTGCGGTTTAAGGAGACATTTTCATCACATTTCTGTGCTTCACTTTCGCGTAGAAGCGCAGAAATCTCTAGATTTTGAGATTGAAATTGACTTGCGGGAGGATGAGACTTTTGCCTTCTATTTGGCAGGGAAGCGTTAAATCGTACGTACGGCTGTAATTTTCGAGCGAGTTTTACGCCCCCTCGTCTAGAATTTTGCCGTGTGACCACGTTGATAATTCTTTCTTCCCTTTGCCTCGTGTACTGTCCTCCACTCGTACGCACCCCCTTGCTTTCTGTGAGAAGTAATTCATATTTTTTTTCGGCATATTGCGACCGAGGCTGAGTGCCTGGCCCTCGCTAAGGAAGGTTGGGGCTTTGTCCAATTAAGCGTCCGAAAAGCCAGTCTTTTCGACTGGCAGCGCGCGAGCGGTTTCGCATATTTCTGTCTGGAGAGGTAAGAGAAAGAGAGGAGACAGAGAGACAGAGAGAGAGAGAGAGACGCGGAAAAGGGAGGGAGACGATTTCACCACGTCGCTGGAAAAGAGGAAAAACTCTTCTTCCTGATGATTGCTGCTGCGATATGCCCTCCCTTAGTGTCCTTTCCTGCCCTCTCCAACGTTATTCACTTTTGACTCGAGTATTTCGTTGGACGTCCCAAGTTATCAGCAATTAGCTCAATAATTTCCTGTCGCCCCACGGTTGACAGCTCGTCACTTTGACGGTCCTCCGACCGCCCTCTGAAAAATTATATCTCACGTTTTTCTCTTTTATGCGCGACCCTTAACATGGTCTTATATTAAAAAGTAGATTCGAAAGAACGGATAATTATTCTTAGTATATTCTTGTTCCGCATTACGGCTCGCATTATGATTTGCCCAACGCCGGTAGCTTCGAACTTGAATTATCACGCATTCCTAATCACACCCTCTTCATTTCGGACTTTTATTATTCGCAAATGCTTTGGTGCATCTGCTAATTAGTCTTCCTCTATGATAAAGTTTTAATCCTCTCATACTTACGCACCGAGCGTGAGTGTGCCAGGGACAAAGGAATTGTCAGAATGAGCGAGGAGCCTCTTTATTTCATCGAGTTTAGGAGAGGAGAGCCGCGGAACTGCCGTCGGCCGGGGTATTAAAACTCTTGGAAAGTTTCGCGACGCGCGCCAGGTGACGTCATTATCGACTCCTCTGTCCTTCGCGTTGCCGTCATCGCCATTGCCGACGTCCGTTCGTTCCTTCCTATTCGCTATCTTGGTCCCAGGTCATGGGACTTTCGGCGGCGTTAGCGCTTGGATAGGTAATGTGACGCGTGTCTTCCCAGCACTCAAGCTAGACTCACCGCGGCAGGCTCTGAACTTGGCTTGAGTGCCAAGTTGCCTCGGGTATTAAGCGTATTAGGTACAAGTGGTTTCTGACTGGAGAGGGCATCGGTCATTAGCATGGATAGATTCGAAGGTTATTAGCCATTACCGCCATTAGGCGGCTCTCCTCGGTCCGGACGTCCTCCTCGTTGTCGTCATCGTCGTCGTCGTCGACATTATCTAGCATTGTCAGTTTCTATCAAAACCGTCGGAGAAACTTCGCCGTGACCCTTTTCGGGGGACATCAAGAAACGCTTGCACCATTTCCTCGCAACTAAATTAATCTACAAGAGATCTCTGTAATCACTTCTACTACACCTTATTCGATACGCACCCTGATACGTGCTGTCGTAAGATAGAAAATTAATGCGGCATGAGAGCATTTGCGAGGTGAAAATTGTTGTTAGAATTTTGAAAAGGTTAATCCAAATGCTCTGTGATACCATCAGTGAAAATGGAAGTTATTTCTTTCGGCTTATCGTTAGTATTTTGGTCTCTTAATATGCGCCATCCTCTTTTTTTTCGCGATTAAAACCAGTTCGCCTTATCATCTGTCTCACATACTGAGAAACTCGCGATCCATTTCCGCGAGTCGATGTTTGCCGGATGGAAAACTTTGCCATCAAAGACTGTGGATCTGACGTCGTCGTTCACCGCGTGCCGACACGGCTGCGGATGTCTTCTATACCAGCGGCACGTTGGCGGTCCTCGGTATAGGAAACGGAGAAGATGAGGACCGACGGATGTTTGGTACGTTGCGGTGTTGCCTCATATTGGATTCTGGCGCTTTCCCTTCCCGTTCCTTCTTCTCTTCTCTCCGTCGTTCTCGAAGATGAAGGTGAGGTATCGTCCTCCAGTAGCAGCGAGCCCGGAATTAACCGCAAGGGAGATACTCCTCCGGGACTAATCACGCGCAAGTTCTCTTGTCATTCGCCAAGATTGATTTTAGGATTCTGACGCGGAAAATAGTTCGTCGTCGCCCGAGGTAGCGCTGCGTAATTTAACCCTTTCGCGGTCTGCGGAAAGCCATTTTCCCAATGTCAGAGCGATAACGTCTTACTTTACACATCGATACGAATCATCTTTCATTATTTCCCGTCTCGGAGGGCGCTTTATCATCATTTCATTGCACCTTAAATACTTAAGTGAATAATTCATTTGTAAAATTGTTTTACTCTAGAGGATATTACAATCAATTATGACGATCGTTGAATTTACACACATAAGGATACACAAATCAAAGTATGAACTAATCGCGTAGCCAAACGCGACTTAATGAGAGTTACAACGTGCGACGAACGTTAAGAATAATTATAAATTGTCAGCATATGTCAACTTCAACGACTTTAATGATAACTAGAACGTCGAGATTTATATGCGACGCTTTAGCCGAGCGCATTTATGTTCGAGGCTCCGGCTTTCAAATTACACGGCCCCGGAATTGACAAGAATACGTGAGCATCCGGTGAAATACCGAGGTTATACGTGCGGCCCACAGTCCCATAGGAATTCGTCATCCTCCATGGAGTTTGTCCATCGAGCGGATGCCGCTGGATGAACGTTCCCCGCCAAATGCTCGGTTATTTGTGTGACAAACGAGAGACGTCAGGGTCGCGCCACCCCCGTCCAGTCCGTCCCCCTCGTTCTTCCCTCGCCTCCTCTTCCCCGTCCCGCGTGCTGCACGTAGTTCGCGTTTAATCCATTGATTAATTCACTTCGTTACCGCGTCCTTTATGATTAGTTGGTCCTTTACTGCCATTTTCTCTCCTGTACATACGAGCTGGAACTAATGCGGTCAGCTTCTCTCCCGCGCGCGCAAGCTTTCCGCCCTCTTCTTAATATGACCCCGCTGTTCCGGACTAATCTTGCTGATACTCGTCATAAGAGTACCTGGCATGAGGACCGACTTTGACAAATGGGATACTGATTAGGAAGGAAGGAAGGGAATTGGCAATATTTCATATAATTACTTTATACAAAGACGAAATTAAATTCATGATGAAATAGTAGTCAAATGTACTCTCTAAAAGTCAATCGGTGAATTATCACTGAATACAGTACGTTACATGGAGGTCTTTACGTTCTTAGACAGATGTCCGAATTATTACTGCTCACTAAACGTCAATCAGAAGATTATCATTGAAAACAGTGAATACTCACTGGTTTACAATTATAAGTGTACCACTGCGATTTTCATACTTACGTGATGTACAGTTGTAGCGTAATGTTTATTGCACCGAAACTTTTTAACAATTGGGAGATAAGTATTCTCGAAGGAAGGACAAAGAAGCGACTGTGATAAAATAGCGGATTATTGAATCTCAATTCATCATACTCAAGTGATTCGTAAACTCGGCGGGATCTAACATTCTCACAAGCCATTTTTCTAACGGTCGCGTTATACTCCGTTTTAGCCCCCGTTTTACGAGCAGTTTCACGCGGTATTAAAGAGATATTCGATTTTATATAGCCACATATAGCTCGTCCTTTACGGTTTCTTGCATTATCTGCAGATTAACTCCGTTTCGACATTAGTCACAAAAGTTTGTTTGACAACGCTTGGAAAAACGGGCTGTCGGTAGAAATTGCCGCGAGACGAGTGCAAGTACATTGTCGGCCGATTATGATCTCGTTAGACTATGACTTGATTTGCCGTGATATCTTAAAGTCCCGCGAATCACCGTTCGCAGGAATAATTTACCGAGGAGCGCTCTGAAAGCAGTTTGCTATGACTATATTCCGCAAAGTGCTGAACTATGAGAGAAGTTCACAAACGAACGGGTTGCCCGGCGACTGTGCCATCGCTCGGGAATCTTTACTATTATTTCGTAATTAAACGTAGCATTCCGCGCAAGTTTAGACAAAAATCCTTAAATTGTTCGTAACCGCGCCACTCTAGATATAGCGGTAAGCGAGGTCTGACCGTAACACCGTCGCACGAACTTGTTTAACGGGGCCAAAGAAACTGGGGGCGAACTTTCGCAGTTTTTACGCCACGGGGCTCAGTCCGACTTATCGAGCTTGAAGCGGAACAAAGTTCAAAGCTACGTTATCTCGGTGGGTATTGTTTTGAGCCCGTCCGCGACTGGTCCGTTCGCGAGTCTAAATGCTCGTCGTCATCTTCGCGCGACTTTGTCCGATAATTTTGAAAACTTTGGGATTCCCTTAATGTCTGCCTCTTGTCGGTGTCATTTTCTTGCGTCTGCCACGGTTTCTGAAAACAATCATCGTCCTGTTTGCAATCTACGATACTTTTATGACTCGGTGATAGACCAATAGCGAAAAGTATCATCGTGTTGAATGTTCGATATCGAACATCGGCAAAGCTCTCAGAGGCAAGGAGGGAATGTGTTGCATTGCATTCATATCGAGAAAACTTATTTATAGCGAAATGGACAACTCATAAGGACGTAATTACAATATGAGGACTAGCAAGAGATTTTTTAAGTTCATGTTCTTTTTAATTTTTTTTTTCAAATACAGTAGCGGGCTTGATATATTTAGTAATATTTTTTAGTTGCAATATTACAGATTAATATTATTTTTATAGAAGATTTTTAGAGATTGATATCTGGAATTCCCTCACACGATTCAAATTTGCTTTGCAAAAATCGTTTCTGCTTCTCTTTCACTGTACTACTCCAATATCTATAGTAAATCAGTAATATGATGCACGCGCTGCATCGTAACCGAAAACAAGATAAATCACAGCCTCTTTCGGGTATTTTTATAAGCCACGAGCAGATCAATATCGATAACTGCGCCGGCATCAATCAATTTCGGGGCCGTATTTCAGACCTGCCCTATAATAATGCAACGGGAGAAACTTCCACTTGACGGAGCGAGACCGCCGTTGTAGTGACCGCTCCTCTTTCCCCTGACGTGTTGCTATCCTCCCGCCGGGTCGCTCCTTTTTCTCCTTGCGGCATCCGTCGTCGTGAGACACGCGGATGCATCCAGAAGGCGGACATCCCGCGGGACGTTCCACGTGATGCGAATACATATCGGTTGTTTACGCGCCGCGCTATTTTCGAAGCGATACGTCAATCCGATATTCGGGAAACTTTTGTATCCCGTTGCGCGTAGAGAGAGGGAGAGAGAAAGAGAGAGGGAGGGAAAGAGAGAGAGAGAGAGGGAGAGAGTGAGAATAAGAGAGCATGGCTTTCATGTTTGGTACGAGGGCAAAGAGATACCTCTTCGAGTTTCCGTCCTTCCTGCAAAAGGCGACCTTCTCTTCTCAAACGAAATCGATTCTGATGCGGAGCAAGCAGGAAGCACGAGCAATAAATCTCAATGGTCCGTGGAAGTATCTATTTCTTCTTCCCTCCGCACGATTTTGACATTGGGGATATCAGTCCAAGAGATGCAAATACGAAATGTAATTCTGAACAATGCGACCGCGCGTAATTTTACTGGCGGACTTAAGCGGACGTAGTGCCTCTATGATTTGTATTTGATTAATAGTAAAGCTGGAGAGAAGAGCGAACGCAAAATTTGTCAAAGACATTTTGCGTAAATTTAATTTTGATTTTATAATCTTAAACATACATCTGAAAAACTGTAAACCGTAATTACGGCTATAGTCTTTGGAATTATAGTAATTAGAATTTAAGTAGCAACGATTTTTCTGTCGAAACGGTTTCTCGATTGAACAGAATTAATCGTTAATTTAATCAGTACCGCGTTAATTAATCGTTAATTTAATAAGTCCGCAGAACGACACGCAAAATGTAGTAACAGTCACGGAACATTCTCAACGTTTTTCTGTTGTTTTTCACTCGGCGCGGTGACGTATGATGTTTTTGCGTGCCATCGTTTACCTGAAGGTCGCCGATCTCACTCGCTCGCCGAACGTCGGGCCGGCAAGCAGTGGCGAGAGTTGCTCCGCGCGTAGCGTTACTTTTGCGTTATCGGTTTCCAAGACGCGTTTGCGATGAATATTGGGATAAAACGCTGTCGATTTCTACACGTGTATTACTAACAAGTAACGTTCATCTACTAAATATTATAACTTGTAATAAAAGCTGATTTGCATGTTCACTTATCTAAAATATGAATCCAAGCCGTGGTACTTTGTCGCGATTACATTTCATTTACGCACCGCGCTTTGAATGATCTGTCGATTTCGCGTAATCTGTTCCATTTTCGGGAAAAGAAAGTGAAATTTGTGCGGCTTTGGCGTTTACGCTGTAATTCGCTCTGTCGTTCTTCGCGACTCGAACGGGCAGGCAATAGAAAAAGTCGCTTACTGCTCGTCATTACAGGTAAATGTAATTGAAAATTATCTCGATTAACTGTTGCAATTAATATCAACTATTTGTCGTTGGAGGTTTCGCTCATATAATTCATTTAGATGATTAGATTGAATGATAATAAAGATTGTAACATATCGTTTCGTTGCGGACTACAACTACAACTACAACTACTACGCGATACTTGTTAATAATATTTCGTGCGTCTCGCGGTAATTCACATCGCGTACGGGAGTGCCCGAAAATTTCGCGCGATCGATGATTTTCGCGAGTGAGTGTCGTGCAAGTGCAACAAGGAAATCTGAGAGGAGGAGCAGGCTTCGGAGGCATCGGGCAACGACGGAGCAACAAGTAAGGTGAGTGTTTTACACTTTTTTATTATTTGCTACTTGTGCAAAATAAAGCATCCGTTCTCTGTGTTTGTTTTATTCATTCAAATTATTTGAACGAGGATTCGAATAAGTGTTACAAAACGAAAGTATAAAATTTCGTGAGTTTATATTTAAAAGGAAGACTTTTTTCGAGTATTCTTATAATTATTTTAATAAATATCTATTTCGAAAAATATGAAATATTTTATACAATAATTTTAATTTTATGTAATTATTGTATAATAATCATATACCTATTTGTATTTTTACAGTTCAATGTACGTAGTTAACGATGTAGATGCAGCTTTGCTATTGCGAATTGCGTGGGTGAGTGATAAATTATCTTTTATTTTAAATTGACGTTGTCCATAGAACACTTCCTTTGAGTATATATAAATATTTTAAAATATACAATGCTCTAGAGTAAACGGCGCACGCGAAGCGCGCGCTTTGTAATCTCTGGATGAAATTAAAATGACGATGTATTCTCCCTTTTACTGAGACTTTTTATTGGTGTAACTCGAATTGAACGTCAGAAGCACGTCTGTCCTTTTCTCCCGACTGCTATGTCCAAGTATAACGCGAGATCAGCACGCGAGGGGAGTGATATCAATAAATGCCTGCGTTCTGGGGTTACGACAAAGGGTCTTCGAGAGATAAGCATTTGGTTTTACAAGTCATACGTAACTCTTTTATTTTGTTTTCCGTAAATCTGATTTAAGTTGGGGATTTCGGTTATAAAAATAAATATCTAAAAGTTATTTCCACTATGGAAATTTAAACTGTTCTGGTACGGATTATGGATGCAGTCGAAAAAACCGCCGGCGATAAAACTGTCGCGAAATATCAACGGTACTATTAAGGAATCCCGAAAAATCCTGTATCAGGACGCAGGAGGTAGATCGTTAAGCCGCGCTTTCGAGAGGATCCGCGCACATGAATAAGCCGTTATGCTGGCGCTAGTTTGATAAATCGTTTCATATGTGATAGAGAAGGATGTAGACGGTTGGAAAGATACACGATGAATGAGAAGGACGGAGGCAGAATTCGGGAACGTGCGTGCGGTGACTATCGTCGGCTTAGCCGCGATAGAAGTCTCTTTCTCTCTCTCCTCCCCTTCTCTCGCCTCTCGTCCATTTTCTCCTCTCTTGTCACCGTTATCCATGACGATGTGGGCTGGCTTTAATCGTTTCTCGTAAATGCCTGACGAGTTTATAATTTCCAAGTTTCTCCGACGTCCTGAATATCCCGCAGAAATTTCGACGCGAAGAGCTACTATGAAGATGGTAGTCGTTGAATGGGTGAAAATCGATCAAAAATTAATTTTAACAACAAATGCACGCGTCTTTGGGGAAAATATTGCTTGAAAAATAGTCACTCTTTGAAAAATAGTGTATCTTTGAAAATTAATATATTCATTTAATTCCGTTTTAATTCAAGTATGTGTACGAGTGAATTCCAAGACAAATGCATGGTCCAATTGAAGATGTTGTCTAATAGTCCCTTTATTCAAATTTACAAAAATATTCGGGCGAAGACGCAAATCTGTGTATGCGTGTGCGTGTGCAATGAGCAGAAAAACCGAGGTTCTATAAAAGAAGGAGTGTCAACGCGACTCGACGAACAAACATTTGTACTTTGTAGTTTCGCGCTCTTTTTGTCTACTCATTCATTCACCTAGCCTTCTTGCCAACGTACCAACTTTCACTCCCGGTGCCTGCGCTATTTTATTTTCAAGTTTCTGATATCTTCTCCGATTCTTTCTTCGTCGAGAATCTTTCTCCACATCTGAACTATCAGAATAAATATTAAATTACCTTTACAAATTTGTGTTTTTCACACGTGTACGTTCAACTGCATATCGATTTTGATTACGATTATTATCTAATTCAATTTACGTTTTATATTTTAAAACGAATATTAATTTACTCGTAGAAGATTATAATATTCTACTAATACGTACACCACTCGCAAAACGGAGCGTCTCGCATTTATAAGCGAATTTCCCAGAGAATTTACCGTAAAAATTGCCCTTGATGACAATATAAGTTAAATAGCTAAAAAATTTTACCACCTCCTACCTTTCTGCGTGCGTGATGAATTATAGAGGAAGATCTGAAACTAAAGCAGTAAGTGAATTCGGGGGATTTTCACCCCGGCCATAAACTCACGTGTCTTTAGTCGAGTTGGTATAGCCGGCAGGATTTCGTTGGATTCTGCGCCATTATTCGGACCCTTACAAATTGCTCAGCCAATAAATTATCTATAAAACGGCCAGACCGTCCGCTGCGCGAGATAACGGCGTATCTTTGCAGTTGTTATCGATGGCGATCGCTCGATTTATTATTACGTGAGCGTGGACGGGGTTTAGCGATGGTACGGCCAAAAAGCTTGCGCGTATATGCTCTTCTCGTTCTGAACTATATCACGTACAGTATTGCCATTTGCCACGAGAATGCCTGCAATAGTCTCTCATGAGACACCCTGATAAATATTGAAAAATTACCAGACGCACTTTGTCTTTGCGGCTAGCGCAAGTATTATCATTAAATTTGATTAGAAATTGAAGACTCGGAATTATTTTAAAAAATATTTGGATTTTGCGAGCACATCGTTGAAAAACATCTTTTATAAGAAACGTTCGTTTTCCGCAAATCTTTCTCGACACATTCTTGTTGCATGTTCTTTTATTGCTATTTTTGAAAGAAGAAATTTTTATAACGGCAAAGCGTAAAGAGCCTTTTTCTGGATTATGCTAAAGTCATTTGGAAAGTTGAAATTGATGATTCCAAAATAATGCAAATGTTCCTCTGCCGCGTCGCCCCTCGTCGATCGTCGACTCTCCATCGGAAATTGCGTACCAGTTAGCCTGTGAGAATAAACAATTCCCGGCAGTTTCGTGTAACCGCGCGACGAAATGAGGACAGGAGGATTCCGGTCGTGTTCGACAGGAATTTATTAGCCGCGCGCGGTCGCGCGCAACGGATGATACATCGCGGTGCTTTATCGCTGTTCGGGAAATACTTTTGGGGGTGAGCGCGCGCGGTAATGCCGCCCCTCGTCGCGCTCGTAAGGGCATCGAATGGGTTGAAACGTACGAGCGCGGAGACGGGACGAAAGCCAGGGACGATGGAGGTCCGCTAATGTTCCGATACGTATGTCCTTCGTGTTCTTCGTTTCGTGGCTGGTATGCAGCACAGTGACTTGGCGGAAGGAAGGTGTTCCGGACGAGTACGAAGGGCGGTGGCGGTCCCGATGGCGCGGGTGGAGGGCTCTGATTTACCGAGGCAATCGCTCTTTATTTCTCTCCAGGCGGCCCTCCCGTCCGCCCCACCTCGATAGATATCGCCTTGTAATAGGTTTCCGTTACCTGAATATATCCGCCCAGTGAAATTTATCAGATTGAATCGGCGGAGTCTACGGGAAACAGGAGGCCTCACTGATGCTTAACATCTTGCGTCTACATTACTTTATTACGTGCTCCTATCGGTTATGCGATATACAGTATGTAGAGGTACAGTAAGACATGTAACACTGCAGCATTTAATAGGGGTATGAAAATAATCGCTTCTCTAAAATATAATATCCGTATAACATCACGAACGTGTGATGAATACATCGTAGATATATTTACATTGGTGAATTCAGTTTAACGTATAACATATAATTTCTATAGAAAGTCTTATTATATTAGCAACAGTATGGAATATTACATTTAACTGTAATTCTGGTCTACATCGGCATTATTTTTCATATATTTGAATCACCTTGTAATGCAATTATTTCGTAATAATTGTAATAATCATCTACGTGATCGATTGTCAGATCGACAGATTTTTGCGAATAATAAACGTTTACGGGAAAATGACAGCAATATATAATCTAATTTAAAAATAATACTAAGAAGAATACGAGCTAGACACACACACAAATATGTTTGACACAGACGGAGTAGGATAATGAGAACTCATTTTTTTATTTAAAAAACTACTTTTTCTGTCGTGAAATTTTTAATTCAAATTTGTTTTAAACAATGTATGTTTTACATAATTACACAATTAGATCGACAGTGGCAATAATATTGAATATTCAATAGTATTGATTCACCAGATCTACTTATTTTATAGATTTTTCTTCTACAAAGCCATGAAAAATCTTCAATAATTTTTTGTCACATTTATACGCAATCTATTTTTTTACAAGTAAAATTTCCATAAATCAGCCAAAAAGAATCTTGAATCATGGTTGATTTTTCTCGACGTTTGCAGGGAACGTTTTTTTTTTCATTATGCAACAGAACACGATTTGCAGATGATATTCTATAAATATTATTAGAAAAATAGTTTTACGTGTTTACTCGTCAATTATATAGTAGATAGATTATATTCGACTTCGATTCAGCGTCGTCCGAGGGCAGCACACTGCAGAATCCTGAATCCTTTGCTTTAATTCTGCATGAAATGTCTCATTGGCATAATAATTTAGATTCAGCGATTCCGTGGATTTGCAATGTACTGCGGATATTTACACATTACATATATACAGATTTTTACGAACAATAAAAGTATACGTGAAAATGACAGCAATATATAATGTAACTTAAGAATAATAATAAGAAGAATGCGAATTAGACACACACACACACATACACACATACGTGTTTAACAAAGATGGGGCAGATAGTGAGAACTCATTTTTATTTATATTCCATAATTTCAAAAACTATTTTTTCTCTCTGTTGAAATCTCTGATATCTGGATTTAATTGCCTATAAGCCATTTTTGTCGGTACAAAACATATCTATACACTCTTCAATTATTTTCTTATCATGAAAGATGTACTTGTACAATACGACAAGCAAAATTGTTATTTAATATGACAAAGTAATGTAATTTAGAACGTTGCATTCTCGCTGTGGTAGAACTCTAGCTTAGGGAAAGAGAAAGAGAGAGAGAGAGACAAGGTTCGCTACACACTTTATATCAGATATCAAGGATATTATCGCTCGGGTACAGCTACGATCAATGTTCCAATCGCCGGAATGGCAGGAAAAGCGGAGCGAGACGAAAAGAATAGTAGAAAAGAGGAAGGACGAGATTCGAGTTATCGCCCGCGAATAGATTTATGGACTCTCCCGCGGCATCAAGAGGCAAAGTCCGTTTCCCCCGTCTCCTTTCTTTTTCCGTTCGCGGGGCAGCGCCCCGTTTCTTTCTGCCTGCACCCTGTCTGTTTGCCCGAGAGCACGGGGTCTCTTCTCTCACGGGCTCTCTCGGGCTCTCTCGATGCAGCCCAGATGCGGCCGCAGCTGCCATTGTTCCGGCGATCGTTATCCGAGCTCGCGGCTCCGAGCAAAAGTTACCACACTCTATCTGGAATCTCAATTAATGCCGCCGCCCTTATCGCGAGATCATCCCCTTATTATCGACGAGCCGCCCTCCGCTCCCGTTCTTACGCAGCTCTTGCGGAATTTATCGCTACCCCCCTCCCCCTTCTGCCATTTGCCGCCCCTCCGAGGGTGCTTGAGGAAGAAGCACGCACTTCTGGAAAACCGAAATCGGCGATCTCGATAACGAGAACGATTTATCGATCATCCGACGTGCTCGTTAGTATCTTTCGACTGGTCAGCGAACTGGTATCGTCGTTCCCTCTAAGTATATCTATACGTTTGAACGGTCACTTTTTTTTTACGCGTTGCGTCGGTCCAAATTTTTTTAGAGAGAATTTTGTACGCGAATGTCGGGACTTACTTGCACTCGCCGCGATCGCCATAATTGCTTTTACTGATCAAACAGCGCCGGCATAATAAAGCACAGCCGGCAGAAATTAAGATAATAATTATTCATCGGGACGCGAGTCTCTTATTTCGTATTCCATGCAGCGAAAGGGATCATTAACTTTTTCGCTTTATAGCGATGAACAAAAAAAAAAGAAATAATAAAATGCGATATGGGAAAGGAGGCGAAATTTCTGCGGGAATTCGTTCCACGACAAAGCAAACGCGGCGTATTCGCGTCTGGAGGGCATCGAACACGCGCACAGCCAGCGTTTCCCTGAATGAAACTAATAACTGAATAACTGACAAAAATCGCTGCCGGCTGTTCGGCTGCATTTTTTCGGGGCTGCGTTTTCGCGCTCACAATGACCAACAGCCCGGTCTCCGGCGCTCGTTGTAGCGATTTCCTGCTTTCAGCCCGGCCCCCGACATATTGCATTCGTTAGCCCGCTAGGTAACCCCCTTCAGCATTGCCGAAACTCGTCGGTCCGCGTTGAGCTGGTCAGTACCGAATATTTACTCGTCCTCGAAATATCACGCACATGGGAGGCTGCAAAAAAAACAGCCGTTGATTCAATATAGGCAGACTGTTATACGCAGAGTGTTTCGCAAATTTTGCACGTTACAACTTCAAAAGATTATATATCTATTGCTTGTTTAGAATTTTTCTTCTGTGATATTATGCTCTACTGTTTTATCATATACATATATAATTGTTCTTACGTTGTAAATTGAAATTTCGTTAATTATTATCGGTTTTACAAAAATCCTTTAATGTCGTCTAAATGCGTTAAAAGTCTGCGCGATTATATTACCACGACGTGCATGAAGAAATCGTCAGAGCTGATTTTTCGAGATATTTTAGATGCTTTAATGCGAAAGATACGTATGACAATTTGCTAAAAATGAAAAGTTCGCGTGTTAAACGAATATATGTTTGGTACAGGACAACGTTTTAATATATGTGTGTACATAAACTTTGGCTCGCTTCTACTAACAGCAAACGAGCCTCGTACCAAGTCGAGCGTTCATAAGCCTTGAAAGATAAATATCACTCGCTATCATATTGCACAATTATATTTTCGCGTTGCATATTCGTTGCACGCGGTACCTTCCGCGGTACCGTGACGCAATCGTCAGCTGCACGTGGCCGGGAATGGCAAGTTTCTCACATTTTTCACTTCGCGCCTTCCAACGAGCACGCTCTCCGGTTCGCTAGAGTTCGCGAGAATTAAGTCGATGCAGCGTGCTCGTAAAATTTGAAATAAGCCACACCTTCGTTTTTCTTATCCCCATACATGCACAGCATCATACGTCGGAAAAATGTTTATGGATGCTCTGAATGTATTATTTATCAAGTTAGTAATGAAATAAAAATGGGCGGGAAAAGTTAAAATTAATAAAAACTCGATGAATATTTGCTTCGATTTGTATAATAATAGTAATAACACTTAACTTATTTTATCTACATTGGTAGGATAATTCTCTCTTACTTAAACAAAAATGAAGTAAACGTTTATATGAAAGTAAATATAAATGTAATAATCTCCGATAAGTGATTATTTATTAATATACATCATAATCTACGTTTTTAAAATCGGAATTTTGTCAAATAGAAATCGATCGCGTTAGACAGTAAGTAAGTTTTCTTTACGGTGGCAAGTCGTGATACGCGTGTGTGACGTGACCGATAAAACGAACGGCCGATGGTCTGCGAGCGTTAATCTTGCGGTCAAGCTCGCAGCAAACAACGGATAATGGGAGATGGCCGAATCGCCGTATGCGTGCGTGCTTTCCCCGTAACGCATCGTCGACCTTTCGGTGAAATTTATATTCTCGTCGGCAGATAAGGCACACTTGCGAGGCGATTCGCGGCGACGTCGCAGCCGAACGGAACCAACCCCCGGTCTCCGACGTAACTCCACCCCGAACGTTACGCGAAATGTTTGCTCTACGGTATCGCGACATTCTGCTGAGTCCCCGGAAAAGGGATGATCTTCTACTAATTTGTGCTTCCGTCCGCGCGTATGATATCGATCGATCGTCTGAACGTCCGGTTCTTACAGCTGATTTCGCCGACGTGGCGCTAACGTTTCTCATAAATCAACATTCGATACTTTAGAGGGAAACAGATCAAATCAATATCATATATAAATAATGTTAAATATATAAATTTTCTGTGTTAAAAACACATCGCCAGTCATGGTCGATCAACTGCTTAATCTTAGTTGGCTTATCAAGAGATTGGAAAAGCCGCACCTCGGTCTGCTTTTAGAACTAGTATTAGATTTTCAGTATTAATGTTGCATTTGCTCAGCTAATCGTACGAGAATCCGAGGGGCGTAGCCAATGGTCTTCGAAGTTTATCTATATCGCGAAGGGTTAATTGATCAAGTCCCTTCGTCGCGTCCATATCTCTGACGAAGGGCTGACGTCACCTCGTCCGCAGCCCTGGCGATCCTGATTAGCATTAACGATTCATAGACCTGGGACTAACTAGGGTCGTCCTACGACCTCTCGCCATCTTCACCGTCTCCTTCTCGTCCTTCTAGATCTCCTCCATCTCCCACTAGTTATCGCGCCTGCCAACAAGGAGGTTATCTTTCGAGTTCGACGATCGACTCGATTTGCATAATGTTTGCTCGTTACAAACTATTAACCTGAGATGTCTCGGTCACAGTAATGCGACCATTTACAGGAACGTTTTCTAATACTATCTGGCGCAGTTTTTCTCCACCAGGTTAATATAATTTTAACGCGTTTACAAGTCTAATCGTGTTAATTACACATTAATTACCCAAATATCTGATGGTGAGATTATTAAAAAAGTACCGAGCTGTAGATTATCGGAAATTCAATTTCTGTTTCGAAGATACATTGTCTTATCTTTTCTCATTGCGTTTCATTAAAAAAACGGTATCCAAGGCAAAAAGAGCGCGTGAGGGGAAAGGTATCGAATTCTTTGTCTCCGCGAGGGCAACATATCAAGCGATGCAATAGCGTGGTGCTGTTCGACGAAGGGCGTCGTTATTACGGAAGGCCGGGACTCGAGGTCTTTCGATGTCCTGCAACGGTCAGTCGGATCTCTGGGGAGGTCCTTCGAATTTTCCAGTCGACGGAGGGAAGCTTGTCGGCCAAGTTGCATATTACCATTTCTCGATTCGACGTGCGAGAGGTCGGTGCGTGCTCGCGTCCGTGCGTGCGTGCGTGTGAACACTCCCGTGTCACCGGGTACACACGGTGTTAGTCCCTTTGGCATTAGACAAGGGTATCGGGGATGTTCGGGGGTGCTCGTTGTGATTGGTGTGGGTCGGACTGACCATTTGAATACACGGCACTGTAATCACGACCGTGCTCCCCCCCCCCCTCCTCTCTCTCTCTCTCTCTCTCTCTCTCTCTCTTTCTAACTCACTTTCTCGCGACTCGTCCTCCAACCCTGCCGGTCTGACACTCCTTGCCTGTGGTACAGTCATCGCACTTCCTCATCCCCTTCCTCTCCCCCGCCTTCGTCCTGACAGGACGCGCGTGGCTGTCCGGGGAATACCTCCAGATTACTACCACCGGTGAGCGCGTCCTCCCATTCGTTTCCATCGTCGCCTGACCAGACCTCCTGGATGAGAACGGTATTGTGCCGAGTATCCAGATTGAAGTTAGGGAGGCGTATCGACGTGGGGGATGTCCATTTCAGAAGCGATTTTCTTCCGTCTTGCGCGAAAATCACTCGTCGAACTACTCGGTAAAATTTCTACCGCAGTATTTTTACATTGGATTACATTGAAAAGAGAAACTCGAGCAACTGCTTCATATTTAGCGAAATGGCCAATTAGCAATAAAATAAATGCTTATACGCGAGAACTGTTTTGTAACTAATGCAGTTTCAAATCTTTTTGTTCCGCGATTTAATCGTAGAGTATCTGCAAACGGTAAATAAAATACAATGAATTTTTAGAGATTGCTTCGAATTTTTATTTATAAACAGCATTTAGATTCATAGACGACGAACGACGCGGGTCCGCCCTTTTGTTACGTCGATAATCGAGTGTGCGTAGGACACTCTCTCGTGTGCCTTAGGAGGGAAATTATCCAGGAGACGTCTCGTCGGATTTCTCTCGTTACCGCCTCGTTCCGGACGTGAAAACGCTCGCGTAACCGGTTCCGCATTTGCATGTTCACCGCTCGGAGGCAGAGAGCGAGGTCGATGGGCTGGCTGGTGGCACGGATGCTGCGAACCAGCACTATCGCCATCGTCAAAAAGCGTCTCACATCCATTTTAATGGATCCTTCTCGAAGATAAAGGGGAAGCGAGGAGAAGAGGGTGAGAGATAGAGGCATAGGGTGATGCAATTTATTGATATTCCGAGATCATCTTTGTTCGTTAAGAGCATGTATAAACTTATTTATATTTTTGAAGCGAGAACGTTTAATGCGATTCAGTACACAAATCGTGAATTTAAAATACGTATTGCATTCAATTTCGTTTGTCTTTCAGAACATTAATTCCTACTTTTACACCCAGAAAAAAGTTTCATTGAAATCAGAGAAATTTTCTTTGAATTTTGACCCTACTAGACTTTAATTTGATTTCAAAGAAATTATTTCTTTACCTTAACCAAAATCTTATTATATCATTGCTGCATAAAGGAAGGAATCATCTAAATTTATGTAGTGCGTATAGTTCATTAATAAACCTTAATGCAAGAAAATAAATATACGAATTGCCTGACGTGAAAAAGAGAGAGGTGCAGGGAACACATACATGTGACGAAACGCGTAAACGTGCTGCACAACCACGTTTGCAACGTAGTCGTCATGTAGCCAGGCTACTTTGCCTAAACATTTGCTCGGCGCTTCACCTGCTAGAAGCCTAACCCTTCGCTATTTCATTAAATTAGGAGGAGCCTGTCTGGTCGGTTAGTTGGCTGGTTGGTTGGTTCGCCGCCGCGATCTCCGTCCCTCTCTATCTTTCTCTACGTTTCTCCTTTTCTCTCACGTCGTTGGATTCGCGAAACCACTGGAAACTTTCGCTTTTACCGTCATTTTATAATTCATGATATCGTCCTGTCGCTCGGATGTAACGCGGGTCTCATTTCGTACCGTCGGCGGCGAGTAAAGAGGGTCTCTCTCCGTTCGGCGCGCTTGTCGTTGATGGGCACTACTTGCGCTCACCTTAAACGTTCGGACGAATCACGTATTTTGTTATTAGGTGGCCATAATAGCGGCAAAATTATGGATCGACAAAGTCGGGCGGATTGTATACGTTTTTGTACCATATCTAATACCGCGGCTTTGAAATTTAGATCGAATGAAATTGGAGATTCACATTTTGAAGAATACATTCTCAGGCTTCGATTACTTAAATTTTTCCCCCAATGATTATGCCTGTAATTCTTTTACTATTATTATATTTCATGCGAACCTCGTCGACTTTGTTTCTTATCCTTTTGCTTTGTGTTCTTGTTTCGATAGTTTGGTCTAAAATATTGTCATTACTTGCTCGAAAGGTGGCAGTTAAATGTTTCAGGGAAATATTTTTATTTGATTCGATAAATTTACTGACGAATTTTATTTACCGCGCGAATTCAGACGATTTCATCATCAGGACCGGTGTTTTGACTGGAAAATCCTTTCTAAGGTGTAGCATGTTAGGCCGAGCATCTTACCGTTGCACGCTCAATATCTTAACGGGAATAAGTCCAAAGTTGTATCCCATTACGTCTAAGCATGCTGTCCCTTCCCCATCTTTGCTTCACTATAATACTCTATCGCGTTGCTTGCTCTATGCGACGTACCTTCAGCTTCTGTCTCTCTTTCTCACTCCTCCGCCATAAAGCGTCCCCTGGACCACCCCTTGATTATTCCCCATTGGCGTAGAAACTAATTAAAATGATACGTCCACTCTTTGTTCCGGTTAATTGTATCGCCATACGTTAAAATTAATTCTGAAATAATTAATGGCCGATGCTGCAAATAATTTTTTCCTACGAGAAATCTATTTTTGACAATCATTATTGTATGTTTCATTAACTCTAGTCCGCGATGCATAAATAATTCTCGATAGCTTTTCTAGTTAGTTAATATTTTTACTTTGAGGTGTTATTTTGAATTTCGAGATAATATCTTACTAATTAATTTGATGCTGTAGGAGTGTATCGCGCTCATCGTCTTAGGACGACGGATGTTACGCCATTGGCGAAGGGTTGAGATCGACCGTCGGTGGGTGTCTCCTCTCTTTATCTCCTTGCACAGATTTTAATATAAATTATAATCTAATGTCGTTTCTTAATACCTTTTCACCCCCCGACCGCCGTCGCCGCCACCACGGTTTCTCCGGACCCCAAAACGCCGAGGTCATTATTAGGGATTTCTCATTATGCGATCAATCATTCTCAGGGATCGCGAAGCTAATTTCTTGCGTCAATTAATATTGCGATAGCGGCCATCGACGGAGAAAACGTCGACGGCATTCCTTTTCTGCCCTCCGACCGCGTCGTTCCTCATTTTCGTATCATTTAACATTCAATGGAACGTCTTGCTTAACGTTGCAATCATGCTTGCTCTTCGCGGATCGTCAAAAAACTGCCAAATAATAGCGAAGCGATATATCACAGCGCATGCTGCGTTTACTTTATAGGACAGTTATTATTAATTAAATGACACATATAACATCTAGTAGCTTTGGATTTACAACATAAAAATGAATAAATTTTAACAATTATTTATCATTGTTTCACGTAAATTAATAGCTCTTATTAAAAATGATAATAGATTATGTAAAATTTAATCTGAACAAATGACTTATATCCGAATGCATCTATTGTTGCAAGACAAAACCACTGCTAATACATGTATATAAATGCATGGCACGAAATTTCATATTTTTATTCAATCTTTAAATTATTAGATACAAATCTTAGCTGATTAAATATATGACAGGTGAGATACGTAGCTCAGACACACGCGACCGGCGTCGCCCTCGAGACAATAAAAATTGCAGGCGAGATCGCGTAGGTTGATCTCAGGAAAAGCCTTCCCGATACCTCGAGGTGGTACGTAGAGCGAGAGTTAAGATAGAGAGCAACCGATGGATTTATGCCTCGGACTACGAGGCATCATCGTTCTCCCCCGATGGATATATGGGATTTCTCCCACACATCTCCTACTCTCTCTCTCTCTCTCTATTTCTTCCCTAGCCAATATTTGCTCTCGTACGCAACGCCTTGGGTTCCGTATTTACGAACAAATACGCATATACAGATATATAAACGTGTCCTCCATGTTTGCCTTCTTATATCTGCCTGTATCTCACGCTGGCCGCCCCTAAAAGCTACCGTCAAACGCCCCCCGAAATCAGATCAGTAACCCCTTTAGCAAACTTCAGCTTCGATGAGCGCGCTGTAAGACATCTTCCTGCTGCAGCAGCTACATCGCATTGCTGAAGCAAATATTTTCATTCTTTTGACAGTTGTAGTTCGGAAAGTGATAGTGAAATGTATAAAAATTAATAAAGTCCATCGTTCTCGAGCTAGGATAAATAATCTAAGTAACACACAACAATCTATAACAGATGTGTGAAAAGTCTTAAAAGTTTTCCTAGATAATTTTGCCGCTAGGAATTATTATAGTGTCAATAAATAACGAGCGATCATCACAGATACTACGGAAAACCACGTTGAAGTTTTATAAATGCATTTGTTTGAATTTGTCGAACAGCGCGAGCACCTTGAATATTGGATGTTAAAAAAGCGTAGCATATTTATTATTCATTTTCTAACAGCGAATTCTCTGATAGTACACCCTCGTGATCCCACTCTTGTGAGAAATGTTCGGAAAGTCCGGGAGCTGCGTCTCCGAGGAAAGGGGATCTAAGAGGTGGGAGAGGGGGGAGGGGGAGGGGGAGGAGGTGACCGAACTTTGGACTTTGAACTTTGCCGCTCGAGTGACCTCGCGGCCGTTTTATTTCACTTTCGGCCATTAACATACTTCGCTCCGGGATTTTTCCTACTTCTGCGTGCGAAGTACTGGTGCTTGCATAATTACCGTTTCACCGTCTTGCGGTTTTCTTTCTTATAGCAATTGAGTGAAAAGTAAAAACATGGTTTCAAATGCCCCTGGCTTGAAGATGAGGCGTACTGTTCCGAACATTTCGAGGAAAACGATTTAGCTCGTCGTATAGATTTATCCTCAAACGACAAGTTATTGGCAACAATTATACACGTCAGACTAGTACTTGTCTCATACTCTCGACTTGGAGGGGATCTTTTCTGAAAAGCCGCTGTTTCGTTTCGTTGTCGTCTACAATTCCGCGAGTATCGCCGTTTATTGTTCGCGATAGCTCGGAAACAGCAGTGGGGCACAAAAAGACGAAGCGAGAATCGGCGGTACCCCGAAGAAGGGACGGCGGTCACGCGCGCGACGGAGAGAAAGAGCAAAAAGAGGAAGGCAGCCAGCGAGGCGGGTAGGAAAGCTCTCTTTCGCCGTGGACACGGCGGGGAAGAGGGCTTTTTCCTCCTGGCCGAGGATCCATGTATGTACCCCACGACCACCTACGAGACGACGCCGGCGTCGTCCTTCTCGCCGGCAAAAAGTAACACGAAAGTAAGCCTATCGTGGGAGGCGTGGAACGCGGAGCTTTTCCCTGTGTATCTCGATGAGTTCCCGACGAGCTCTCGCGGGAGTGGGGGCCACGCTTGCGCGGACGCTTCCGGCGAGGAGGGACGGTGAGGACGGAGGAAGCGAAAGAGGGACGGAAAAGCTCTCTAGGATTTCGAGGGGAGGACGTGCGCGCGGGGAGGGACGTGGACGTCGCCGGGGTAGGACGTTCCAGCACTCCTCTTCGAGGCTCGCGGATGCGAGGGTGTCCCTTGCGATCGCTAGTTTTTGAAATGCTTTTTTTTTTTAAGGATTATCAATATAGCGATGTGAAAATCACGCGCATCAGTTCGTACATTGAACACCGAGTTTCGCTTTTTAATATTATGTAATAGCCTTACAGAATTTAGCTGCTCAATTCGTACATGTAGTACATCGTATGGGGGAAATAATAGTAGTACAATTACGTACTTAGCAGTAATTATTTTGGACAGTTTCCAAAATGGTTTAAGCGAAAAAACTTACTTGTCATTGCCGCGGCTATTAGTCATTTTATTTCACATTTATCTATTGGATTTCTATACTAACGGCTTCACTAATTTGCGTCTCTAAAGAATTAATTGCGAAGAAAGTTGTTGTGCATTCTAAACTGTTACTTTCCGTTTCGTTTCGTTTCGCTAGCAACTTCGAAAGTCGATAAACTCCGTTAGGTGACGATATCAGCACGACCGTAAATGCGCTTATTAACGGAACAATTGTAAATTAAATCATTTGGGAAACTTCGACCGGAGTCGATCGTCTCGGTGCGTCAAAGTAAATATCACAATCGTTAAAACATCAAAGTACTGTGCACCAGATATGGATTATCCCGTCAACGTTGTCATCACGTTTACTGTGGCGAATGATTTATGGAAATGGATTGCGATTAAACAATTAAACGAAAGGAGGCGAGGAACGACATAAGACGCTGAAGAGGAGAAATTGTGCGAATTTAAGGAATTTGTCGATCAGCTTTGTGTAGCGCATTCGCCTTTCATTCGCGATTCTTTCGAAATGCTATGAGAAATAGCACATTGAAATAGATGGCAACGCGAAGTTAAGCTGTCATCATAATACTACAAACCGTGTGCTATGCGTTTAAAATGTCTACATTGATAAATGAGAGATTCGTTTGCGAAAATTCTCACTTCAATTACGAAGCTTCGGATTTACTTGGCGGGACGAATGGTGAGAGAACACACGTGTACGATGACGGAAAATCATTTATTCATCCTGATAATATACGTTCCGGTTTAATTTAAGCTATCATCGAGTTTTTTCACTTGTGTGACGCATTTAAAAAATTATTTACATGAAATGTACGCATATCTGACAGGCGACAGCCCCTAGTATCGATGCACGTGTATCCGTGCACATTAATTACGGTATGCGCGCAAACCGCGTGGCGAATATCGACAAACGTTATCGCGCGCAGTTTTAACGTTGATCTTTCATGTCTGGTAAGACAAGAGATATGAATGCATGAATGCATTGGAAGTGTCTTGGAACTAGAGCGACTAGTATCTTCCTGCGGCGGTAAAGGACGTGGAGGGAAGGAAGTGTCATATGTTTCATATATACTGAACATTCGTTTTACCTCGCGGACACAGCGGAATGACACGCGAAACGATATTAATTGTTCCAGCCGCGAGGTATTATTTTCAGGATAGAAGGGACAGTTTTTATTTTCGTTTGCACAATCGTTCTCGTGCTCTATCTTACCGTCGCGTTTAAGGGCGTTTGCCTTTAGCTGTGCTCGTTTCCCCGCATTATTCGGCGTGAATTTGAGAGTAAATTTTCGATTTGCTTCTCCCCGTCTCTCCGCATCTGGCCGACGTTCCGTCCACGGACAACTTTGGAAGGAAACTGGAAGGAGTAAAAGTTGCCGACGGTTGGCGGAAAGAAAGATAGAGAGGCGAAGCGAGAAGAACTACTTCATTGGTGGAACTTAATTCACTTAATAGATTCTAAATGGAGTAACTCCGATCTGGCAAGACTCGGCCGTTTCTTAAGCGTCGGAATAAAAAGTTCCTGTCCCGGTGAGAACGGAGACAGCCGACGCACTTCAAAGACAGGTTACGGATCAGCAAAGTGAAAGTGATCGAAAGAAACAATGTGACACTTTCAAAAAATAATCGGCACGATCCTCGGTCGGTTAACAGTATGACTTTCTCCTTTAGCTTTTGAATATCTTTGTGTGCACGGAGAGAATTTTCTCTTAAAATTTGTCCCGAAAATCGTGTAATCGTGGAACAACATGGTATTTTGTAGAATTTTATGAGAGTCTTTCGAAAGTCCACCATACTTTTCACTAGCAATTATACGTTGTATACATTTTACTAGTATGGTAAAATTTCATAAAGTTCTTGAAAATGCCATATTGTCTCACGATTACATGATTTTCAGGGTAAATTTTAAAGGAAAGTTCGCTCCGTGTACACACTAATCGTGTATATCGCACTAATCATAAATTATCAAAGTTGTATCGGAATCTCGTGTTATAAATGGGCTAGTAAATGGAATAAAAATTGACTAAGCGAATTTAAATTTTATCGCTTACGCGCTTGTCGATAAAATTCTTCGTCGAAACCGCGCTTATCGCTCGTACCCGACATTTATGTGAAATACCATTAACCACCGCTGTCCAGCGTTCGGTGAAACGAGAAGAAATTGGAAAAAAGAGGGAGAAAATGTATTTTGCTTTCATGCGAACGCGCAAAATATGTTAAAAAAAATAAAGCGACAATCCAGATTGAACGTACGTTATATTACATACTTCGATAATTCTCGCCATCAGCAAACCGGTGAGGTTTGTCCGGCGTTTGCTTTTGATGCTTTTGAGCCCGCTGAAGTGGTGGCCCGTGGTATTGGCGCAGGTTCGAGGGAGCCACCCAAAGAGAAACGCATTGGTCTCCAGTAGCTAATTTATGACTTCGGAGGTGAATTTTGTGCAGGAAACACATCAAAGTTCAGTAGCGGTCAATGCAGCTCACGCGTATACGGCGAGAGAGGAGGATGGTATATCTGCGCGGGAGAAAGAGAGACGGGTTAAAAGATGAGGGAGAGGTAAAGGGGGGGAGGGGAGAGAGAGAGAGGGAGAGAGAGACAGAAAGCAAGCAAGAGAGAGCGAGCGTGGAGCTTCACGGACGGTAAAGCAACCACGGGCCGCGCTCTAACTACGTTAAAAGTTTTAATATTAGTTTAGTCGACGGCCACGGTAGATTGAGACGTAATTCCAGGTAATACCACGGTTCTACGAGCTACTTCCAGCTAATACCGAACGAAACGCGTTCTACAAAGGACCCTCCAGCCCCCGCGCTCCTTAATCTGCATTAAACTCGACGTTCGGTAGCCCGCCGCCTATCCGTCGGCGGCGAACGAGCCGTCGTCCATATGATCGTATGGTATCTTCGGTTTTTGCGAGAATCCGTCGACTTGTCCCTTCGGCCTTTCGATCCGGCGCAACCCGCGATTCGTAGCGATTTCAATGACACCATCCGAGAGCAGTCTAGCTTTCAGCTAGAATATCCCGTCGCTTTATTACTTTATTACTTAAAACGGGACAGTGGCATTTGCCGATATGTTTTTCAGCTTAAATATAAGTAGTTCCTCTGAGCTTCGTAGCGTTTTTGACGAATTGAAAGAGTTCATAGATGAAGGATACAAATTTACTTTTGCTTTTTTGGTTCGAGATATATCTTGTATTAGCATGAAGTACGTAAAATTTGTAATTACATCGGTAATAATTACAGATAATTTATCAGGACAGAGTACAAGCGCAGCATCGTAGTTTATAATTAATAAATTAGCATTGAAACTATTATGAAAGCTTGCACGCTACGTAGCAGTTTGCTTTCTTTATTTTGCAAAATAAATTTGCTGGAAAAATGATGTGTTAGCACGTGAAAGCGGGTTGCTATTAACAGACAATCAGTTTCAGACGAAAGTTTTCTATTAGCGCTCGAATGTAATCGTGAAATCATAATGTGATTACACCGTTCTATAAATACGTATAAAAATGTAAAAATGGGTGATAATAATCAATATATCCGGTGAAACGGATGTTATATGTAAGTTTATAACAAACTAACTTTATATAATTTCTCTATGCACTTGAAAAGTACTTCACAACCTCTACTGTGATCACTGCTTAAGTAGTCAAGTGATCGTTTAATGTTATGATGAACGAGCTGGTCGAAATTATGTTTTTAACTCATAGAAATTCTTAACTCGCCCTTCTAGTTGCTCTTCAAAATTCATTTTCCGTAAATTCACATTATTCAATCCTAAAACGTAACGCTAAATAAATTTGCTAATCGCACATATAAATATAAAATATATAACATCGTGAACATTGATATATTCGGAACATATAAAGTTTCGTAATGATCTTTGTAGTCTCCTATAAGCTGCGAATATTGTTTTAATTGATTTCCATCTTGCGCGTCTTCGTGTCAACGCCGTCTAAAAATCGCGACGCACCCATCGTTACCAGGTAACTATGTGATTTCTCCCAAGATCGCAAGCACGCCGGCTGCTGCAGTTTACGTGCACTTCGAGCAGAGGTTTACCCTCGTCGCTGGTAATTGAGCGAGGCGAAGGGTCGCGCTTCCGAGCTCTCGTAATTTCTTGTCACACGACGGACGTTTCGGAGTGAAGCGCGGCAAGGCGCACAGGGCGTACGAGCGAGGGAATAGGAAAAAATGCACCTGCGACGGGTAATAATTTGTGCCGTCCAAGCTGCGGCGGGAGGGCCCGGGAGGAGCCAAGGGACGAAGGAGGCAGCAGGGGGATGGCGAAAGGAGGGGTCGAGGAGACGGGGGAAGAGGATGGAAAAGGAAATAACTCGGAGGTGGACCACGCGTTTTGCTTGGAAGCTCGTCTCCGTACTAGCAAAATCGTACTACGCCCTATCTTTCTTCCCCTCCGCGCCACCCCTCTCTCTCTTTCTCTCCTCTGGCTCTCTCTCCTCTCTTTCGTACTCCCCCTCCTACGTCTCTCCTCGTTCTCTCTCTCTCAGAGACGAGTCGATGCGTGCGTACGAACACAAGCGAGAAAAGTTTTATTCTCACCAACACTGATGCAGGTCCAACGTCGCATATCCAACCTCGTCTCTCTTTCTCTCTCCCTCTCGCACTCTCGCTTTCGCTGTCCTCTCTCTCTCTCTTTCTCTTCTCACTCGCTTCTCTCCTCCTCCTCTCTAATCTAACTCCTCGCAAACGCGCACACAACCGCGTATCGGCGCTGTTGAACGTCGGCGGTCTCCTCCTCACCAATACCAGGTTGAAATCCTCCTCCGGCTCCTTCCACCAACCCCTCTTTCTGCTTCCTCCTCCTCCTTCTCCTCTTCCTCTTCCACCGCTGTCCTCCTCTTGACGGTGGTGTTGTACGACCTCTCGGGGTTGCTCGTGGAAAATCGGCGCTCTTCGTCGACGTCGCGGCGCGGACGGTTCGGACGGGCCTCGTAGGGCTGCCTAACGTCGATCACGGGTCTACGTCTCCTCTTTTGAGCTTCCTAGACGCGTCTTCCGGCATCGCGGTAAACAGAGAAGAGATCAAACGGTGCCCCGGAATCGTACGAAAGATGGAATCTCTTGCGGTTCCCATCCAGCCGGCCCCCGATATCGCCACGATCGTCGATTGAGAGGATTTCTCCCGCTCATCAACGCGAAAGTAAGTACCAAGAAATAAGGAGTGAGACTCCTCCTCCAATTCCGTGCGCGATCTCATCTTCCGCGATTTTTAACCGAACTTTCATTCCCGGAGAAACGTTGCTGCGAATCTAGTGATAAGCTTTCGTCCCTTCGTAAACACTTGACAAGTTGATAATAGGATAAAAAATCGTCGTCTGTGTCTGCGCGCGTGTGAAACGAGAAGAGGGTAATAACAAATTGTAATTTTCTTTCTTCTTGAGTTTCGTCTTTTTAAAGAGCACCTAAATATTTTTTGACACTCTGTTAACTCCTAGATTGAATCTAATAATCGTATTGTCTTTTCTGTGTACACGATATTTACAACACAGGAACAGGAGAAATTAGTTAGTTGATTCATGTGTGCGATTTCACGATATAACGTTATACGACATTCTTCCTTAGCTTTTCCACAGTTAATAATAGCGCAGTCTCGCGTTATATTTATGAAAAAAAAAGAGTTTCCTTGACTCGATTACGGGCCCCGCATCTTTCTCGTCTCAATTCGCGTTGCCTCGCCGGCACGTTGGTCCACGAAAGACGGCGCGATTTGGCGGTCGCGGCGGCAAATTCGCAGGTAGGCTCGAGGTGGTGTGCGAACGTGCACTTGGAATTTGGTTTTCGTCAAAGTTTCCAAGGTGAACTGGTTGTGCGCGCATCTGCGGGGGTATACACCTCACAGGGGCGAAGGGGGGGAGGCGGTGAAAGAGGATCGAGGGCGACGGCGGAGGGGGTCTCGGTTGGGAACTTTGTTCTTGTTCTTGCGAGGAACTTCGGCCCACCTTCCTGCGATCCCCCTCATACCCCTTGTGCCCCCTCACAACCCCCGTGCCATTGAACAAACTAGTCCGCTTCAACGATAGTTACTTCTTTCTTGTTACGCGGCTACCGAGTTTCGCGCCGACACGCCGCTTACGGAAGGTTGCGGTGAACTTGGTACCCTCGTTCGCCCCTTCTCTCTCTCACTCTCCATTTCGGCCACGAGGGATCACCGGGATTCGGGGTTAACGACAGTTCGCTTGTCCCCATCGTCTTCCCCAACGATGCAGCCGGCGAAGGCCAAGGTATCAGCGAATGCACAGTTCACCGATACAGTGAAATCGGTGCTGTTCTTGAGCAATTATAGCGGAAACTCTTGTTAGACATCTACATTAAGCTGAAGAGTAATCTGATAGTTTCTGTTCTCCAAGTGGTTGACGCCGGATATCTTTGGTACCGTTTTCTCTCAAAGTCATGGTTGATAACCACGAATCCTGTCTCGTCTTCCTCCTATCGTATAAAAAATATTTATCGCGGTATTAAGTATCGAAAGAATAGAATTTAGTTCGATTTCTAGTACTTTAATTTAAAATATTGTCTAAATCGTACTTTAATAATTATTATCAACATCAAAACTTCTCTGGTGGTATTTATCACTTATTTTACCTGAGTAAAAAAAATTCTCTCCACAAATATTTCATATTTTTTATTTACTGTATCAAGATGGATAGTATAGAAACGTTTGATGCTAGATCGAGAGAAACGTATTTAGAGTGCATCAAGCATGTTCTAAGTTAAACAGCCATAGTATCGAAGAAAGACATTTGTTACAGTGAGTAGTTTGCCGACGATGTGGCGTAGCGATCAGTTTTTATGATTAGATTAATATTTAAGAATTCTTCCAGAGTATCACCCTCTCGTGAACAAAAGAAAGAGAGAGAGAGAGAGAAAGGGGGAGAAATCGGGTGCCAAACGGGAAGGGGGAGAGAACACGAGAGGAGAGAGAGAGAGAGAGAATGAGTGAGTTGGTAGGGGAATTGTTACCCGAAGTTTAAACTTGGTTGTCGACTGCCGTTAACAAGGTTTGCCATGGGGCTGGTTCAGTAGTGTCTAGGTCTCGGGGTGTGCCACATCTCGCGTCCGGAGACGCTCGTCTTCGTCGTGTCTTGAAGCTGGTAAACGGTCACCCGCGATTTCGTCATTTTTCCATTCTGTCGCTAAGAGTTGCGCTACCGTCCCGGACGAACGATGGTTGTTCAAGTCGTCCCTGCGTGGTCCAGGGCGTAACGGTGTCGATTCGCTGAGTGTTGCCGCGTATAGTTGACATTAGAGTGATTGCGATTAATCTGCAAAGGAACGCGTGAGATTCTTCAGACGTTGCACCGAGACCTGTCGACGGATCGTGTCATGTACGTACTCATCATTGCTGGCATTTGTAGACATATTTATTATAATTCATTAAACATTACATAAATACACTGGCTTCTCGCGATGGGCTTTGGACATTACATTTTCGTCACTTTATTGAAAGGGTTACGCGCGAAAGCAATAGTCGACGGTCGCCGAACAATCTGCAAAAGATTGGTAATTTGGAATATGTTGCTTAACTCTCGCATTTTGACGCTGGAGTTTTATTTTCTTCGATCATTTTCTTTTCGCAATTTTATAAAAATTTGTATCTTTTCCATGTTTAAGTAAGTCGTTACCTGTTTACATTAAAATTAATATTGGCCCTGATGTCTTGGTACATCGTAAACTTGATCTAATACAAAAGTAAAATATTTACAAAGCGTGTTACTGAATTGCTTGTTTTCCGATCAAGGGGGGAAACAGTTGGCTATCGTTACGGCGCATATCGCTGTGAACAACGTACTCATCTAAGGGTCGGCTAGAAGACAGCTATAATGCTAGATAATGTGCAGGATTTAGAATTTGGGCGAAAGAGTCGCAGCATGGCGCGGCCACCGGTGGTTAAAGCCACCCCGAGTTCGCTGATTATATCGATTTGAAGCCCCCCTAACGGAATTACGTCGAAAATTGCCCTAACCTCGCACAACCTTAAAGCCACGCGAGAAGGGGTGACGCCTTCGGCTTTTATCAATTGAAAACGCTTCGAGTTCTACGCTATTGATTAGTTTATACTGTACATGCTATAGATTTTAGTGAATTTTTCTTTTTAATACGCGCTAATCTATAATAGTAAAAGGGACGAGAGGATTAGACGTGTCAGGCTGTACTTAACAATCATAAAGTCGTTATCAGTTCAGAGTTTCCTGCTTGATTGAAAAAATAAGCGGCTATTTAACTGACAATCAATGTTATATACATTTTACTTTTCTATTTTACATTTATATGATCAAGTAATGGCGTGTGCATTACAACGTTCGCGCGAATGACATTTATCATAAGCAACGTGTCACGGGCGTGATTAATTGCTTAACGTCAGCAAGCTAAACCGCGGAGAGACGATGGCTTAATTAATGAATAATTAATTATACACATATTCGGGGCGGTAATTCCCCGCGACTTATGCGGTCGATTATTTTAACTTTCTGTTTACTTTGTCGTTTGACGACGATCGCGTAGAGCACTCGGCCGTTTGCAGGAGCGATGTAACGGCGATAGGTAATTTTGAACGATACGTTACGTCGATGCCGCCCCAGCGGAAAGTAATTCACGTCGCAGTGGCTTTTTATCGCGAATGCGGGAACGATAACCAGTGCCGCCGGCATGGCGCTTGAGCGCCACACGCTCAATCACTCGCGATGAGACAATAAAGAGAGGAAACGAGATGCAAATCGATGCAAACTTTTATATACGAATCGTGGCCATCGACCGCCTGTTCGACGGTGGACATTGTCCGTCGTGTATTTTTTATATCAATGTAACCATTACATCAACGAATGACCGGTTTATTGGCGTTAACATGTTACCGATGCAAATGGGCGTGCATAATGTTCGACGGTTATATACAACGATATCAATCGCATCACTGCAAATATTCCAAAGTTAAAATTTTTGCGCATTTACCGTTTCTAAAGGACATTAATAATCCACATGCGAGCATTATGCAGGGAGAAAATGTAGGACAAGGGAAAAATGGCCTACATTCGTTTTATTTTGTTGAATTTCCAATGCTACGAACATCTTTGTAATTCTATTTTGGCACCTTGCTGAGAAAACAACAGGTTCAATTGGTTTCTCTAAGCTTCTCATGTTTCTTCTTTAGGAGCTAGGAGCGCAATTTATTTGGTCGCTTTGCCTTTCGGTTTTACGCTTGATTATTACGGGTCGTTTTTCAATACGAATTTGGTGCATTGAAGTTCCCAAGTTATATCGTTCTGAGATGCTGAAAATATTGACGGGCTATTATGTCGCACCGCGACTGATTTGTAGCTCGGTCTCTTCGGCAATTTTCGGTTATCCCGGCGAGTCCTTGGCGATATAACCATAGCGGGTGCTCGCGCGATAGCGTGATCCAATTTGTCGAAGAATGCGCTATCGCGGGTAACTGCGAGACGGTGCAAGAAGACGATGGAAAGGGTTAGATGGGGCCCGGGAGAGGCGGCGGAGCGACGGTGGCGATGAGGGACGCGAGATGCGGAGGGGGCAGGCAATTAATACGACGCGGAGGCATGCACGTCGGCAGGCAACGCCGAAGGCTCGCTTCATTAGGGCCCGAACGAAGGGTTGATTTTTACCCCGAAAATCTCCCTACCGCCGGCTCATTGGTTTCCAATTATCGAAATGCCGTCGCCTTAGGGCATTCTTGTCTTGCTTCTCCTGCGCTTCCCCGCCCCTCGCCGAAACCTTTATGATCATCTTTGTAAGCGCGGTTTCATTTATTGAACAAACGCATCCGCTACTGATTTTCAGTAGCGTTTATGCGCAAAGAAGTTACTTGGTTTCAAATCTGTTTGAGAGCGTTTTTCATCTATTGAATGGAAAAATGGAAGGTTGACGTACCTTGGTGAATTCCGTTTGGAAATATTCAGGTCTCAAGGCTGATCTGCCAAACTGAATTTGAACGCAAGAACACGAGCATTATTTTTGGATATTAGCTTTTAGTATACGTTGAAAGGGTTGCATATTGAAATTATTAACTCATTGATTTCTATGGTCTTTAATCGAAACGTTTAAGCATTCTAGCGTTTCTTCTGCTGTCTTTATTGTCACGCGAGATACGATTTTATTTGTACGGTTTTAGTCACACGGCAAATATGTCCGCTGTTGTTTCTAATTTACGAGAGCATTTTGATTTGATTTCTGTGAGAATAACGAAAGGTCGATGCGCTTTGGATCGAGAAATATTTGATAAAGCTTGTTTGGGATTGTCCGGTTTTAGAAGCTTTGTAGGAAACTATCGTGAAACTATCTTAACGCAAACATCTCACGAATTTCTTTTCCATATCTGCAAATATATTTCATTTGCAAATATAACTCTTTTCAATTAAATTAATCCAGTGTTTAGGATTCGTGGAGTCTTCCGTTCGACGATGCTCGTTATCTATTCTTGGTTCTCTTTTCTCTTGTCAGTCCCGCGAGACGAGATGTAGAAAATAGCGTCGGTTCAACAACATCTCGCGAGAATCGAATATCCTGCGAGGGGTCTGCGTTATTAAAGCTGCTGCACGTTCGAAACGAGAGGGAACCGAAAGCAGCTAAATGCCACATCGAGCATGGACCCCGGCACTCTTGTAGAATTTTCAAAATTCAACGCGGACAGGGGGGATAGAAGGAGTTTCTCTACGTATGGAAAGGGGGGAGGAGGCAAGAGGGAACGGGTGGGACTAGTGAGCCTGGGAATAAAGCCTGGAGATCGGAGTCACCGACGGCTCCCGGAGCCAGTAGGAATCTCGGAATCCCCACGTCGTGCTTCCGCACCTGTTTTCCGGTGCATCGAAAAAGAGGCGGGCGTTCTTACGCTCGGCGACGGACCAGGCGAGGCGAGGTAGTGCAAACGAGAAGAAGAAGAAGTAGCGAGGCGGAGAAGGCGGAAGAGAAGCCGTGAGGTGGCGGGTGACGCGGAGGAGGAGGAAGGAGATGGAGGTGGAGGATGGCGGATCAAGAGAAGGAGCGTGAGGAGTAAGAGGTGGAAGAGGAGGAGGAGGATGACGAAGAAGAAGGACGAGGAGAAGGAGGAAGAGGTAGAAGAGGGCGAGAGGGATGGCCGGGGGTGACTAGGCGGGGGTAGTCCAATCAGAGCCGAGTACGGGTGGGGCAGAACACCTCCGCCCTCTCCCGCGTGTTACCTCCTGCGGCCCTCCGCAACCCTCCCGGTCCTCGGAATGCGCCGGAACCAGCGCTACCTCCGAGCAGGACCACCACCATCCCACCTCTTCCCCCGCGTGGGGTTCCTACTCCACCTTCACCTCCTCCCACGTAACCTAGCTTCCTCCGGAACCCCCGCGGCTCCTCCTGGCGGCTGCCCAAGACAAGTGCCCGCGAGAGATTCTCACGGCATGAGCGGGGATCGTTACGTACCACCGACGGCGAGGATATCCACGGCCGAGAGGATCTCCACGACGATTTCCGCGCGTACGCGACCCTAAAGCCCTCCACGCACGCACGAACGCACGCACGAACTCACGCAATGCCCGCCGTGGCTGGGAACGGCTGCGTTCACCTACTCATCAGACCGCGATCTTTGAGGCGGTGTGATTAAGCGTCTCCGTTTCGGCTCGGAAGAAACGATCACTCGCTGGTACTTCGAAATCGTCGCAGTAAGTAACGCTCATCGGATTCTTTTCATTTTTCGACGGATCGCGATCGAATCCTCGGAATTGTGATTGCCTCTCGTTCTTTCTCCTCGTTCCATCATTTTTTATATAATACAACAAAAATATCTATGTATTTAACGATTAAAATTTTCAACATTGGATCCTTTTTCGCTCTAATGATGAAGGTATATCGAAAAGATATAATTAGCAGGATTTATAATGGATAACACTTATTTAAAGCAATTTGTTTCTCCATGTTCACCAAATCCTCTAATTAATCATTTAGCTCATTCGCATTTATCATAAATTTTAAAAGTGGCAAGTAAAAATGTATATTTTGAACTAATAATATGTATATTACAGCATAAAAACAATACTTAAATCAAATTGCGATCATTTCGTTAGTGCATTGTTTGTTATACGAAGAAAATGTGAATTAAATGTGGGAGTGGAAGGGTTAGAATGATAAAAACTATTCTCTTTCTGTCTCTCTCGATTGGAGACCTCGAGATATGTGAAACGTTTCTTTTCACCGCGTTGTTGAAATCAATCCGGAGGTGCTTGGCTGCCAAGGGTGGAAATAGTGTTTGCGCGTACGGTCGGATAAACACCTGTCGGTAGAAAGAGTAATCGGGTAGGGCCATAGACCGAGAAGGGAAACAGTTACATGTGCAAGGATTGCTCGTCCGAAACGCGAGTGATTTGATATTTTCTGAATCATTGCGTTCCATTTGTTTTGCTAAAATATCGCCGTTGAGCTCTCTTTTGGTAAGCAGTAGAATCTACCAAATCTGGTATCATTTCTTTCTGTCATCAGTAATGCTCCGAATTATTTCTCACACACGTAATTCGTTTATCTTAAAAAATAAGAAATATTTTATTACACTTTGCGTGTAATCCGGTTTAATGTTAATTATGTTCGCGACGAACTTAATTTTTTTAATACAAAAGTGTTTCATTATCGTCATATTGTTCAGAAGATATTTAACAGTACGTTTCGTATTGTCGAAAACTATATCACACAATGCGATGTAGTGGCGGCTAATGATTGGGTTTAACTATAATACGTAATTTTAAAACAATGATTTTGAAAACAATGGTGTTCACAAATTAATATTTCTCGATCAACGTGAAAAGTCTAGTATGATTTTTAAATTATACCTTTACGATAATAAAAATTAGATGAACGCGGAACTATGTTTATCTTTACTAATGACGCGGTAAACCTACACGAAAAATACAAAATATGACATCATGTGCGTATCTGTTCGTGTTGACAGTCAGTCGCGCTCTTGGATTTGGCAGGATATTCTTGTCAAAATTAGTTACATATCACGTAGGAAGAGAAAATGGATAGGACGTGGAAGTAGGGCGATGAGATTATCTCGGCCAATATAGCGAATGGTTCGGAATGACTGCAATTATTTCGCGGTGCGTGTTCTCGGTGCCGATTGGGTGAAACTGTCTCGTAATAAAGGGAGCCGAAGTTCTCGTTAAATACACATACGTTCGCCATGTCTCTCTGTACGATGAAATAAATGAGACGAGAGAGGAGCCTCGTTAATTGTAGATTGCACAGTAAAAGTAGTAACTATTTTCATCAACTATTGAACATTTCGGACATTATATTTCCATTTTAAAATTGCGTGTAAGAAACCGACGAGGCTTTTAATTTTTTTTTTTATCGAGACGTAGTGAATGCGATGGAAAGAAAGAAGACGTGACGTGCGTGCCAAAAACTTTGTAAGATGTCGAATTTTATTAACGAGAGCTTTTCAATTAACAATCAATTCTCTTTGATATACGAGAATCCGTGACGTTCTAAAAATAATCATCCACGATAGTTCGAGTTACTAGGGTTATATTCGTGAAATGTTCATCAAGATTCGCGCGTCCCTTTATGCAGCGCTCTAGTGTCGGTTCTTAATGGCTCTTTATGGATCACGACAGACAGGCGTGTGTGTACGTTTTCACGAGACAATGTGGACTATAGCTACGCAGAACTTACCAGAAGAGACGCTTTATCGTGCCGGCTCGCACGTATACATTTATATTTAAGAGGGAGGACGAAACTTTGCTGACAACATGGCCGACACGACTCTGGGCTTTTCTACTCGCCACTCTGTCTCTTTCTCTCTTTCTCTCCCTCTCTCTCTCTTTCTCTCCCTCTCTCTATTTCTCTTTTCGTCGCCTCTCGCAAGGACAGCCTTTATTCTATTCTCACCGTTTCTACATTGGCGAGAACCGCCCACTTGCAGCATGCGCCGCGAAGTAATTTTCGAGAGGAAAAAAAGAGACCGTGATCTCCCCGTATAGTCCAATTGTTCCGACGACGACGCACTCGTGGATTTTCATCGGCGAATAAATGTGATTGTGCTCGAAATATATTTCGTACTTGCAATATTATTTACAAAAACTTTGGCTCGCTAGTTTAGATGTAATGTCGGGTATCATAACGACGACTTAATGGAACTTCGGGGGAAATGAGTTTAATGACTATAACGAGAATACCAGAGAAAGTATAACATGATGACGTATGAGAATACTTTCTTATGACCGCGAGGATCACGGAAGTAAATTGAAGCGGCAGAGGAGCTAGTAACTTTCATTTAACATTTGGCTCTAACTTAATTTACTCATCATTGTTTTAGATGTGCACTTCGTTGAGAAAATTATTAGAGTAGCTTATTCTTTGTCAACGGTACATTCTTTTTTTTTTGGGTGGCGCACAATATTTTCTAATTTTTTGGATATCATTTTTGAAAAGTGTGAAAAGTGATTTTACGGGCGATATTACGGCCACGCGGGAGAAGCGTCACGTGAGTGCAGATGCCGATTCGTAAGACACGTTCTCCGGGAACGAGTCGCGAATTAACGAGTCGGCGATCGGCAGGCTCGCGTCAAGCACGTCAAGCCATTTAAGCGCGAAGTCACGCGAAGGTGCGACCGCGGATGCACGCAAGCACGTCAACGCGGCATTTCCACGAGCTTTCGTTCGTGTACCAGGTATTTGGTTAATCGGGAACGCGAAGGGATTACGGTGTTTGGGGGCCGGCAAGAATAACAGTCCGCAGCCTCGATCCGACCAAATAAAACCACACACACACACACACGTACACATGCACACATATATACGAGATAAATTGAATCCAGCAGTGACTCGTTTCTTCAAACCGTAATTTGTTCCAGTTTATTGCGTTTTTAAACACATATATGAGTCGCGATTAGTCTTTAAAAGAGCAATTTAAATTTGATCAAATATACGATATTTTTCTTGCCTCAGTGGTCGAATTGGTGAGACGCTCGTCTAGAGAGTAGGGAAGTCCAGGTTCAAACCCTGGCTGAAGTAATACTTTTCACAATAAGATTTCTGTATTAAAACACTGGTCGGCTAATGTCGACTAGCTTGATTATTACGATATTTTTGTAAGAACATGTTTTCTGACGTGTTATTAACAATGACGAGGGAGCAGTGTAATAAAAAAGTTAGTAATAATAGAACGTTAATCGCCTTGTAATTGACACGCCTTTTGTTTTAAGTATTTTTTTAGCGCAGGTGCATAGAACGCAGAACGCGGAACGGCGGAAAATCGCGGATACCTAGTAGCTCTCCTCTATCCGTCATTTTAAACGATATTATGTTCTAAGACGTCTTTTCGCGCAATCTCCCGTGCGTCTAATGTACGTAAAGCGGATTGGAGAATCAGAGGGAGCTAACGCGAGAGCCGGGCGTCGTCTGAACGTTACCCTGCAATGATCCCGTTGCACACACCGGGCTTTCCGTCCTCTTTTCCCTCTTTCCCGTCTTTGCCCTTTCTCGAAAGCGCCGCGAGAAGGCTACGAGGGCGAGAAAGACGGGGAGGAAAGGAACGTGCGGGAGAACGGAGCGAGCGCGGAAACTTTTCTTGTGCAAAGTACCACGCGGACTGGCTCGGGGTTATGAAATTCTGATGGCTCATAAAATGTAAGAAAATTTACAGACTTCGCCATCTTCCTCTTTCTCTTTCGCTTTCTTGCGCTCTCTTTCTTCCTTTTCCTCTCCCTCCCCGCCCCCCCCCTCTCTCTCTCTCTTTCGTCTCTTGCCTCTCTGCCTTCTGGCTTGCCGTCTTTTCGCGTTTTCCGTCACTTCTCTTTCGCTTCTCTCCACCTCGGCCTCCCGTCGTCGTCGGCGGCTTCGCGAGCTGAACGGAAGAGAGTGGTCGGAGGGGACGGCGTAAAGTTTAAAACTCGCAGCAATCGATTAGGAGTCTGGCAAAGGAGACTCCCCCCCCCCCCTCTCTCTCTGTTCATTGCTGCTACCATTCTCCCTCTGCTAAAATTGACGCTCGTGTTTCAATTTTTTTAAATAAAATTGAACGATACAGCTTATTTGAGTTGAAATGTCGTATCTTCAGAAATGGTCGATCTCTCGCTGAATATCTTGTAACGCGTTTGAAGACGTTGGTAAATTTCTCAGTGACGTAAAGCGATATTGCGCAGCGTCCTGTCATTTTTTTTAAACAACGGAAACTGTTGACTTCGTTGCCGGGAAACGTAATCGTTCAAAGGATAAGATTACCGGAGGTCAGAGTCTATAGAGACTGCTGCGATATTCGTGGTAGCGCAAAGTCTAGAGATAGAGACAGAATCAATATTTATCCGTAGGGAATGAGAGTCGCAATATAAATACGATATTCAGGAGAACTTTACGGCGCTTGTGGCAAAAATGGCTGTATCCCTCTCGGAAACTACTTTCTCGTCCATCGGAACGTTCTCTCGCGCGTATAGCCGAGCTGTAGGCGAGCCTTAATTAACGGCAAGCAAATGAATACGCCCTGATCACTCGAAATTGCGCTTTCGGTCGTCCGCAGGGCGACTTCGAAACTATTTTCGTCAATCTTTATTCGTATTTCATTCGGTTCTGACGGCGAGAGACGGGGAGAGCGAGATATATATAATTTTCTCATCTGCGTTCGTTCCTTCTAGGGAGAAAATGATATCGAAACGTCTGTTTACATTTTTCTAAAAATTTCGTAGGCGATGGAATAATTCGACGTGCCGATAGAGGAGACTGAATTATACTTTACGAGTCTGATTTTACCATACTTTATGTGCAATAATTAATTCAAAAAGCGACTGGAAATTTTCCAACGGGGAATTTCAAGGCAACGAGGCTCGCCCAGCGCTCGCCAATCTCGCGCGAATAATTATGTATAAAGGCGACGACGATGGCGGCTGGCGTTAGCGGTGTGGTAGTGGCTCGCCGCTCAAAATACGTCTAAATATTAATGAGCTGTCCCTGCCTACGGCGTGGCGCCTTCGTCTGGGCGCGTTCATGCTCTCTTCAGATAGCATCTAGGTGTGTGAGTGTCGAACGTGTCGAAAAGTGTGCGAGCGCGGCCACAATGTGATGCAAGTTTGTAATTTCTCGTCATGCGCGTGCAAACGCCGGCCGAATGTTCCTTGACGAATACATTACATGCGTACGGATGTTCGTGAGGACAAGGAGCAATTCATTCGCGTTGTGCTCGAGTGACTGTATTTTTGTAAAGCCTGTAACGGCCTAATTTTACGATCTCGCATCTCCGCCCGTGAATAATTCGGTTGCAATTGCCGAAACACCAAGTTGGAGATTCCGTTGCCTTCTACGCGAATAACCGACGCTGCCATATTCCCGCTGCATTTGGAGGCGTTTCACGGGATTAGCACTTGCCTTGACAGTGCTAATTCGCTTCTACCTTTCCTCGTCTCTCTCCTTCTTTCACCTCGTTATTCTCGCCCCGCTCTGCCTTTCCTGCTCTCTTTCCTCATCCGGTTCTGAATCGGAGTAAAGAGGCTCTCGGCATAGGAACAACGAGGGGGCGTAAAAGGGTTGACAGGAAGAAGTTACCTGATAGTTAATACAAAGACTGTCATGTAAGATGCGCCGTCAAGCGGTAGTATCCCCCTCGCTCCTTTCGTTCCTGCTATCTTACCTTCCCGCCCTTTATTTTGTTCTCCTCTATTTTCCCAGGGCTCCTTCTCTTCCTAGCTGGCAGATCCTTCGGGACGGCTAATTGTGAGTGACAGTCGCAACGGGTAACGGGAGAGGGATCAACGTCACTCTCGAGAACTTCTCAAAAGCCTCGTTGGCGCTTCTTCTCGTTTTCAAAGATCACTATACTTTAATGACTGACGCGTGCATCCAAAAATTGTGCTGGTCTTGTAATTTATGTGATAACTTGGAACTGGTATTGAAATCGGTAAGATTCGAGTACGTCCTGCCAGGGCTAACGAGAATATTTGACAAGTGATCGATTAAGTGAGGTTTCAAAGTGTTAGCGAGGTTCAATGTTCTCTCTTCGTCGCGACTTTTCTCAAATCATCCCTGCCCCTTTTAAATATCTATACGCAGTTATCTTTTATGCGACGTGACCCTTGTCACCGAGATCCGTTTGTCAATTTTGTTTTTAAAGCATTATCGATCTGCGTTCGCAAGAATATGATGCCTTCACCACATTCTCGCCTTTATCGTACTCGTGCCTAGCAAGAAGAGCTTTTCGTGAAGCACGCATCTGGTCCCCCATCGAAATGGGACGCGACCAATCTCGAGTTTACCTAGCCTGAGAGAAGAGTACGCCGGTGACTGTATTTACCATCTCTCGTAGGTACTTAATTTTGCTTTCGGAATGAAGTCCGGGGGGAGCCGTCTCTGGATTGAGGCCGGTAGGTGGGAAATGGCGTAGGTGTTACCGAAAGGTAAGAGTTGCTGCGTCGTTGGCGGGGACGCTGGTGTTGGTGGCACATTGAAATACCGGCGATATGCTCGAGTAGCGAAGCTGCAGGAAACTTCCGCCGAGTATTTTCCTGGGACTGTCTCTCACAATTAGAATTCTCCGGAGAGAAAGCCAGCCTCGTACTCGTAGACGCGGAGTAACGCGAAGATAGGTGCCTATTACGGCGAGTCTTTGCCGATTTTCCGACAACAGGGGATTCCGGGCACAATTTATCGTGCACATAAATCTCGCGAGCGTTTCAAAAATCAGATATTTTACGAGCGTACGATTTAAACCGGAGCTTGCGTCTTTGCAGATGCCGCCTTTGTTCCCGGAAAATTAATCCGATTAATCTAATTTTTTGAAAAACTGAAATCGCGCAAAACTCAATATACGCTTTCAGAAAAGTGTTACCTAATTTATCCCCCGAAACTCTTTCCACCGTAGCTGTTGCCAGCCGACAGAGGAAAGTGCATTGCGATCGTGAAGGTATCGCGTGACGTGCAATTCGATGGTTCCGACCGACAGCTCTCTCTCGGAATAGTCGGTTATCGGCCGAGTGGTGAGCCGGTTGGGTGTGTGTCTTTAGAAAAGCATTAGTGTCCGGAATTAATTGATCGCGGAAGGGAAGTGGATACCTACGAGCTTACATACTCCTATCTCTCTCGACCGCTCTTTCTCTCTATCTCTCTCCCCGCCTCTCTTTCTCGTTCTTATGCTCCCTTGCCGTGCAGGGTGCAGGGTAATATCGGTACTAGTCTGTACCAGTCGATGAGCCACTCGCCGCGCTTCCCCTCTTCATGGCTCCTCTTGCATCGCTCGTACACACGGGCGCAACGATATAATCTGCTACTTCGTTCCCCGTGACTTCCCTCGAATTTTTGATATCAAAGTACCTTCGGACACGTATGAATTTCCTTTTCACTCTTTACCAGCGAACATTTCTCTCGTATATTGGATAGAGAATTCTCTTCAATAATACGAAGAAGAATATGCAATCTGGAATGTGTGATACTTAATGTTAGAACGATGCGCGCTAAAGTTTTATGAAGGCTATCCATGAAATTTATTTCTGTAAAGGATAACTTGTGAAATTCAGGACATTTATGACGTCGAAATGAAAATTTTTAAGAAGATTCCGTTCTTCTATATTCTTAACTGTGTTAAACAAAACTTGCTTTAATTTTGGTTCCACTGTGCGTCGCAATTAAGATTACTCGAGCAGTCGCGCGTGATCGCTGCCGAGTGTTGCATAATTTCTGTAATTTCCTTTGACATATGTAAGGATTTAACATTCTCTCCCTTGACGTCTTTTTTGACTTGCACTATCGCCGAGAGTCCTCAATGCCAGAGGCGAAGAGGTCGGTTAGAAGCATTTGTTTGACGAGGTCGAGGGTTATTAAGCCGAGACTGTAGACCACATCAGAGCCAACCAAAAAGGCCTTTTGGCATATTTGCCTAACCTACAATCTTTTCCTATCCTCGCATCTTATTTACCTATCGGAATTTACCACGATTCAGAGACAACGATTTAATTGTGTCTTTCGTTTTATTGTTAAAATCCAGAAAGGCAAACGAAACCCTTTTAACCCTTTTAACATATCTACGTGATACGGATCTCATGTGTCGTGATGCGTATACGTGACACAATTTAACGTATACATAAAATTTGCAACGATAACAAGTAAACAAGTTCATCACGCATACTGATTACTTGCATATAGTTTTAATTGCGTTGCGCTAAAAAGTTCTCTCGGTTGTACGAAGCGATAGACTAATCGGTACACTATTTGTTAATAACTCTTATTTGTCGATCAATTAAAAGTTTCGCGATACTACTTCGACACCCAGCGCAAACATCTTTAGTTTAGCGTTACGTTACAAGCGTACGAGTTACTTGATCGTTAATGGAATTCACAGTTCACTCGCCGGCCCGGCCGGGCTCTCTCTTCATCATTTACCACCTTTGTATCGCGCGCCGGCGGAGGATTACTCGCTCGTAATCAGAATCTGCGCGATCTGAGCGTTATTTAGAATCGTATCTATCCATCCGTCCGTGTCTAGCTCAGCAGCCCGCCAACTATCCGAGCACTTAAGCGCAATCACGAAACCAATTGGAATCGGTAAATATCCAGCCGGCGGCTGCAAAGGCGAGATTGCTGGCGGTGGAGGGCGGCCGAGCATTCGACGGATACGGCGCGGGTCGGGCGTAAGCGTTTAGCCAGGTCGAGTAGTCAAGTTGATATCCGGCAGATATGTCCTTGGAGCATGCGAGCGTAATCACGATCAGCGCCGCGACGCGAGGGGCGGCGGATGAAGGACGGATAAACGACGGATACGTACGCTCGCACACGTTTACGTGAACATTTCCACGCGCTTAGCGTAAGGGATACGCGTTTTAGTATCACCCTCTCTCACCCCCGTGCCGATCTTTCTCCTCTCCCTCTCCTCTCTCTCTCTGTGTTTATTGCTCTCTCTCGCTTTCTCTAGAGTCGCACGCGCCTCTCGATCTCTCCCCTGTAACTCTACGAATCTGCCTTTGGGCGCGATGCAAAAGCCGCGGGTCCCAAGATCCGACGTGATAAGTGGTTAAACGGCAGTAAGTAAATGTTATAACCGTGCCGTGGTGGTACGCGCGCTCTCTCTCTCTCACTCTCTCCCTCTCGAAGCCGGGAGAAATCGCGGAGGCTGAGTTACGAGACACGGGACGGTAATACGCAGCGAACACGCGGTACACCGAAGTGGCAGAGCGCATTATGGGATTGAGATTAAGCGTGAGATACGACATACGCCGCTCAGATTACTCGTGTGTAACGAAAAAGGGGTGATTTCCGTTGCGGCCGGGATATCCGTTTAAATCTCATCGCGCACGATCGCGAATAATAACGGCGGAGAGGTGAGCTCTTCTCGCCGTCCCGGCAAAATGATAAATCGCGCCGGGGGTCAGCCGAATGCGAAGCGCTCTGCAACAAAACGTTGGTACGTGATCTAAGAATGTAAATTAGCTCGCGATCTCAAATGAAGCTGCTAGCAAGTGCTCGTTTAAAATGCCGTTGCCCTCCCGCCGTCTTGTTTTACACCCGGCGCGGCGCTATCGCTATCGCGCGAGCTGCATATTTACGATAATACGCGAAATTAATGATTACCACGAGTCAACTGCGAAAGTTTTGGGCGTTAATTTATAAAGGTAATATATCGTTGGACCTACGACGGTGTTACGGCTATTGCCGGTGTCGCCGCGCAGTTATGAATCATGTCCTTTGACAAAACTAAACGTTACGATCGTCCTCCCCTCCGCCGACGAAGGGGTGGTCTTCACCGCCTAGACGAGCCCCGGAACGCGAACGATATTGTTAACAACTCGGCTCGCCTTAAATTATGCCCGCCGGGTAATTACAGGAAGGCACATGACATTCGTGCATGGAAATAATTAATTCTCGCAATTACGTCCGCCTTCGCCTCTCCTGCTTCTCGGCCCGTTCCTTCATCATGTCCACGAATTTGCGCTCTCGAAATATAGAACGGAAGCTATCCCTTCGTTATTTTTACTTTCTTCTCATTAGTATTATATTATTACTAACGTAATATGTTTCCTTTCTGATTGCAGGTAAATAGCACGTCGCTGCGACCGAGTTGCGTTAGCCAGAATAGTTACTCGCAAGTCCTCAGTGTCTTTCGACAGGTGGTGAGTCGTTTTAGAATATACTTTAGCTATTTTAGTTAGCCAAGTGAATTATCGAGACGTTAGTCACACGCTAGACGTACATGTTTTTATTATATTTTTTACTGCTCGCGCAAAACACTCGATTGGACTTGAAGGCCAATAATGGAGTTGTTCTAGCAATTTGAGTATTTGTACCTGTAATATGGCTGTTTCGCCATTGATTGGATTTTTTAATATCAATTGGATCCATCTAGTACATAATTCATTTGGCTATTACAAAACCAGAGTTTTTTGTTTATTTCAGTCAGATTTCTTGATTTGACTTGTTGAATTTTCATAAGTTACGTAGCTTTCTCGATCTCGCTAATATGCCGGATCTTTCGCCGCAGACTTTTGTCGGAAAGAAAAGAAACGTACAATGTAGGGCTTGAGCAGTCTCAATCGCGAGCCCGTGAAAGCGTGCGTTTTATCGATCGAAGATCCCGGAGCGATAGAGTCCGATCGTAATCGACTTCGCGCGATGCCGGGCTCGCTTTTAAGGAGCACGAAAGTGGTCTCCGCCGCGAAACAGCGGAGGGAGAGCCCAGGAGCCCGCGGGTCGGGAGTAAATTAGTAATTAGAAATCTGATACAGGTAAGGTAAGTCGGTGTTGTTTCGGCATCGCGTGGCTCTCCGCGTCGCGTGGACTCCTGCGACAGGCACGGCCTCGCGTGACCCGACGCCCCCCATCGGGGTAGCCCTGGCCGCGGGGGCGAGCATACGGGCAATCGTTCAGAGCGGGACGGGGGGGGTTGGGGGGTCGGGCAGAGGGGACGCCGTCCTGGAAAACGTAAGGGATGACAATTATGCCCTACAGGTAATTGCCAGGTTGCAGCTAAACGGAGCGCACGCCCCGGCTCGCCCTTCCGCGCCACCTGAAACGCGAGCTTTCGCCAGAAAATCATGGGCTTTAAAAAGCGTCACGCTCCCTGGCGCTCTCCAATCTATCGCGGTTTTCGCCCCTTTCGCGAACCTCTCGCGCGACTCCAAATATCGTAAGAATACTCGCGGTAATTATTTAAGCTGCGAACGTAGTCGCATACCGTTCAACTTTTGTTGTAACGTGTGGATGTTTTTACATACGTGTCAAATTTACCTTTCTCTCGTCTTTACTTACCTAGCACTGTTTAAGTTTGCGAACGACGTTACTTTTGTCGCGCTATAGCGAAGCGGTGGCCAATAATTTTCATATTTAAATAATCATATCGGGTACACATGGAAATATTTTATGCAGGAACGTCTATCATTGTTAGGATTTAGAAATAGTCGAATATAAAAGTCGGACTTAGAAAGTACACGTCAAATAGGTAATCTTTTTATTTAGGTAGTTGTACGTTTTCTTATTTTAGTTTACATTCTTTCTTCACACATACGTAAATATAACATAAATATACAGACTAAATCGCGAAACTTATTCAATAGCAATTTTTAGCGGTGAAACTGCTCTTTCTTCTTCATCGTTACCTCTCTTTCGAATGTGTTTGATTCTATAGAAGCGTCCCAAGTCTAATATTATGACGTAGTGCGTTCACTTTGAACCCGCATACGCGTGCATTAACGTGACTTTTACATGTGTGTATAAACTTCGCAGAAATATTAGTAACGAAGCGGGTCAAGGAAATTGCAGCTTATGGCCCAACATCGTTCATTCAACCGGGAATTTCTTGCGATCCGTGTTATGAAGGGATATCCATTAGCGGTTTCGAAATCGAACTAGAAAAATAGCGCGTTCAAGACGTCAACTCGCAATCGTCTGCTGCAGTCGTCTCGAGAACTGTCAAGTTTGCTCCAGTTTTGCGACGAGGAGCTTTATCCTCCCCCCCTTTTTTTACTGTTTTTAAGATTACGATACAGAGGGAGAATGAAAACACAGCACATATAAATATCTTGGAGAAACTCTTCTGCTGACAAATGTCAGCGCTTTGGCGCGATATTGTATATATATATCCTATTATTCCCTTCGGAAAACAGAATCTTACAGTTGCAAACTTCCGTCGAACGCTTTTACCAATACTAGGCAGCGTATAGCTCGGCATTCAAGCATCACTCGGGCGAGCAGGCATGAGAGCTCGAGGAAAGACGAGGGTCAGAGGTTGCGGAGCATCGGGGCGTGTCGCGACGACAACGTTGCGAGGCATTCTCGTATCTGTTTTCTCCGTCCCTTCGACGGCGACGACGACGACGACGACGACGACTGCGACGACGACGACGATCGTTCGGAAAATTAGCTACAAATGTGTGTTATTTTGCTGGTAGCACGGCGCACTACGGGAGCGCATACGCCCGGCATGCATTATGCACGCGGTCCCTGTAGAGGCTGCCGGCCGGCAGACGCTTGTTTCGCACGCGCTTTTTCCCACGTGCTTGTAAGCCACGTAGCCCGATCGGGCTATGCCTTTATCTAGCGGTGCACGTATCGCAGAATGTGTACGTGGTGTGGAGGATGCCGGTCTCTATACACGTCCGTCTGTCACCTTTACACCAGCTCGACGCGGCCGATTCTACGTCTCGGCCACGTGGCTCGTAAAAGACGGACAGACGTAGGCTCGCGTCGTCGCGTACGCTCGCCCGTCGCCCGAGTATCGCGACCAGTGTGTTTTAAACCTTGGCACGCTTTGTTTTGGCTTACGTGTCGTATGTGCGTTCGGTAATTTTCGTGCTGAACCAGCCGCGATTGACTTACGTGTCCGTCGAGAAACCACGTTGATTAGAATGTAGGCGTTTCCGTACACCGTAGTTACAGTGATTTTAATTGCTCGCTAAAATGCGCCAGATATCTCGGCAGTGTTACACTCGGGGATGTACATAGTTAAAACGGTCTTACAAAAGTAATCGAGGATGACAAAAACTGGTAGTTTCTTGTATCAAACTTGATGATTTGAAGAAGTACCGGTACTATCGTGACGTAAGTATTAATTGAAAAAGCACACATACCATTCATTTTGACAATTGGGAGAACCTGGCTAATCGTGGCAAAGAGTATGAGGCAATAATATAAAAGTAATGAACTGTACGAGGCAGGTCTCGAAAACGAGCAACCGAAAGCTGAAATGGTGGGATCAAATGTAGCGTATACACATATTCTTTTCCAAATACTAGAATATTTTGTCGTTTAGTCCGATTTGAGACTCACGCGCGCGCGAGTTAAGGAGACCCCGCACACAGTTTTTCTTCGAGTACCTTAGCATGTTGCTGCCCTGAGACCTGCAATTAATTTTATATTTTGTTGCCGCGCACCAGGCTTGTGCGGACATTTAAAAAGGGCTTCATGTCTACTGCTTTCCGTTCGTGCACACGTTGGTCTCGCGAGGGGAGCGACTGAAAAATGGGAAAAAATGGGCGCGACGCGCGGTGTGATGTCGTGTCGTTCGAGTGACGGTCGCATGCCAGCCGGAGAATTACCGTCGAGTGGCTAGAGTTACTGGCGGGAGAACACGTATAGAGCCTAACGCGTTCGCATGACGGATGCCGATTCGATAGCTCGATTTCACCGGGCTCGCAATTCCGATGCCACTCCGACACCCTGGAGAAATTTTACACCGATCGATCGCGATTATCCTTTCCTCGCTGGCCGCCGGAAGTGCTGGGAATCGTCGGCGAAATCCGGATGTTTTAATGCAGCGATTCGGTCTGCGATATTTTTCAAGCGGAGGAATCGATAACGTTCGATAGATGCCCTTTTCAATGCGAGTAAAAACATATACGAAATATGCATGTATGTGTTCAATTGTCTTTTATTGATAATAGAAAGTTCACGCAGACCTGATTGCGTTCGTGCAGTTTTTCAGTAATATCCTGTTTCTGAAAGGAATACTTGCAAATGCAGATATAAAAACTGTACGGCACGAAACTTATTAATGACATTCGACGATACAAAGAACTCAATATAACAGAAGGGTTACGCACTTTTCAACCGCGGTTGCACAACACGGACGATGCAGTATTCATTAAAATAAGGTCAGAAACGGTATTATTAGGACGATTATGCGCTTTTGCGAGCACCCTTCGGTAAGACGACGAGTATTCTTTCGCGTGAACGCTGCTCTACCAGCGAGATAGGGTTGCTCTGTCCTGCGCATGGAATCGCGAGCCTGTATGGTCATTATAAAGCCATTAATCATATAAATAGGGCGAAGGAGGCAGGACCGGAGGGTGGTACCCGTTGTTCAAGCGAGGACGGTCAAGTCGAGTGAATTATCGATAACGCAGACCTTCGAGTTTCCTGCAGCGAGACCGACGATACGCTCACGCCTATCAATTATTCGATCTGCGTGTGCACCTTTGCTCGTCCCTTGTAAAACCGTCCCTTTGCCGTGCACTACTTATATTTTGGTTTTCACCGGAATCGAACTGATCGACAACGATACCACTGATCAGGCGGGCTATAATTTCGTATCGTACTAAATTCGATGACGTAACCGATCCTCAAGTAGCTCACGAAAATAATATTGTACACGGAGAGTACCACGTGTCTAATTAGGGTTGGCATAACTCCAATAAATAGTAATATGTGGGACAGCTGTATCTGTGGTTGTCACACCCACATTGGTATAATAAGTAGTGGAGACAACTATATGCGTTTTGTGTGGCAAACTTAACGAATGTTGCAACACAAAACAATGTAGATGCCCCATACAGTCTGTCTTTTCGATAAAAAGGAACACTCGCAAATTCTTGACACGGACAAATTGATATTTACTTAAAACGCAGCGTCTACAGTAGCGTCTGAATCAAGTATCTGTACCTTGCGTTTGCAGTTTGAGTTTTTCACCAATTTCGGTTATTTTTTAACGTTGCCCACGCGCGCGGAAATATTGGAGGGCGCACGGCTATATTACGGGATAAAGTGAATCATTAAGTTAGCGACGTGGACTCACTTCTTCGGCCGTTGTACGAAGATGCCCTACTCTCAGACAACTCTTAGACAGAGGATGAGGAGCGCTGCGGCGGGAATCATGGGCTGGGGCGGGGATTACTCATCCGACCGAAAGGAGATTCCACTAAGCTTTCAGATTTTACCCTCTTAGCCGACCAAGGATTATAAAACGCAAATACGTCCCGTGATTAGTGAGGATAAAGTAAACATCGGCCCTCCGTCGCGGTTGTTGCTCGTGCGAAATACTCCGGAGAAGGCGACGACGCCACGAAAAAATTAAGGAAAACAGAGCAACGTCCCTAACACCTCGATTTTCCCCTGAGATACGAACATAAGAATCGTGTGTACGGTTAATCTTTTAGAAATCACTTGCCACGATTAGCGTGAAATATCCAAACTGGAGACATAGTTTGTTTATGGATCTTTTTAAATTGAAAACGATTCTTCTTTTATTTCCCAAGAATTTGACATTTCTTTAAATTATTGACGAAATGTTCCTCTGAAAAAGTTGTGGACTTGGAGATGGCGAAAATTTCTATTGCGTTATACTGAAACATTAAAGAACAGTTCAAGATGTCTCTCGCGTGTCATCCGTCTTGTGTTTCTATACGGCATGATCGATTATCTCCTCTCCATTATGACGACGATTGTTTTTGATGGATTGGGCGACTTTGGAATTATCGATACCTTGAGACGTTCGTATCGGAGGCTTGGCGGGCCGAAAGGGATCGAGTCCGAAATTCGATATAATTTCGAGGGTAATTTCGAGATAGCCACTTTACGCGGATAAACTGTGGGAAGATAGAACTTTAGAGCGCGGGGAAGCCTCAAGCATCCTACGGAAGTCTGGCTCTAATTAAGCGGCCCCTACCCCTGCCGCGGCTCCTTCACTCATCATCTTTCATCTCGCTCTGCCTACCCCACCGTCATCCTCTTCGGCTCCTCGGCATCCTCGCTGAGGTCTGAGGTGAAGGTAAGCATCCGTTCCGCGTGTTATCATATTCCTGATTGTTATGTCTTCGCTGACGGATACCCCCTACTGCTCGTGTCTTCTCTCCCCGCTCCTCTCCTTTCCGTCTCTCTTTTTCCTCCCTGCTTCTTACCACCGTCGTTGGCCCCTCTTTCTCTCTCACTCCGTTCCGCTCTTAAATTATTCGGCTCAATAATTTCTGCTCTGCAACGCTCTTCCTCTCGATCTCTTTCTACGTATCAGTTTCGTCCGCACTGTGTTTCGCTTCTTCATGGCTGTCTGGCGGTACAAGAGAGCACGAGCTCCTAATTAAATTCCACTCTTTCCTAGCGAGTCTTTTTTTTAGGTTTTCTCAACCGCACCTTAATTGCGCGGGAATCGAGATGGCTGTTGCCCTCATCAGCCACTCGGCACCGATTCTCCGTTCGCGTTTTCCTTTTCTCTCTCGCCTCCTGTAGCCTGCTCTCTTAATTGGCGCATAATTATGTAAACAATTCCGACGTCGACTCCGACTCCGACTCCGACGCTTAGCTACAAAGCCACCCCCTGTCCCCCGACACTGCAAATCTCAAAATTAGCTTCAAATAAAGTTTCAAACATAATTCTCTGGTATATCAAAAATAAGAAGTTTACTACACGAACGTTCAAGATCGATCGACATCAATGGAGTGTTAATTTGAGCGTCACATATATTATCTGATACTGTTAATTAATTAAAAATGTAATTTTACGTGACGTACGTAAATGAAGTTTGAAAAAATCGAAAAGCATTGATGAGATATTAACTATATCGAAATTCGTGACGATATTTTACAGTATAAGTTAAGATATGAGTCAAGGATGATAAGTTGTTCGTTTAATCATACTGATATTGTATTTTGCGCGAGTTTATTGCTTGCGACCGAAGATTAACAAAAATCCAGTGCGGCAATGATCTATTTACGACGGATCGGGGGTTGGTTGAACGAAAGGCGGACGGTTCAGCAGGGCGAGAGGGTGGGAAGGGGGAGGTGAGCCGTGCTTGCGGCAACATTATCTAAAATTCAAGCTGTAATTACTTTGCTGGGCGGCGCTCCGCTTGATTTATAGTCATCGCGCGATGCAGCTGCGTGGGTGTAAGTAATTAAAAATGTACCATCGCGTGGAACGGCACCCTCCCCCATCTCGTAGGAAGACGGTTTAGAGCGGGGATCCGAGGGTGTGGGAATTGGGGATTGCTGCTTTTCTCAGACCTCGTGTATCGTCCCGAGCGACGAACGAAAATAATCGGCTGAAAATTTTGGCTATGACTTTCCTCTCGGAATTAAAACGGAAGGCGAAGGGACAATGTCATATTCGGTGTTGCAAAAATTACCTTTTCTGAACTCACTTGATGCACTTTAGCGCATGACCGTCGATATTCGTTCATACACGATTTCACGAGACATTATTGCGCTGTAAAGTTGTTGGCGTATAAAAAAAGAGTCACAATTTATTTAAATGGATAATTAGAAACTCGTAAAAATCTGTTAATACTTCTATCGTGAATAGGAAGAAGAAAAGCATTTTAATGGCGTGAGGGAGATAGAGAAACTCATAGGTTTTAAATTGTAAATAAAAAAATAATAGATACCGTGTTATTTTCAAAATACAGGTCTTATTCCAAGATACCGATGGGAAATAATTATTTTGTTTTTATGATACATAAAAAAATATCAGATAACCCTTCGTGATTTTGTAAATCGTACGACATTGAATCTCAGGACTAGAGACATGGCCACTTGCCAGAAATCGATCGCGACCAACAGCTCACGTGATCATATTTTTCGAAATGCAAGCGCGGTTACCACATCTTATGCAATCAGTAACGATTAACCGTCCTCGGACACGGATGGCGATCAATTTAGTCCAGAGACCGAAGGCGGCTGTGGCGGTTAGTTGGCACAGTCTCCAGGTTAATTGGCCATTCATGGTTAATTTAGTCCGGTGCGAGCCCGTAAGGCGGCGGGGAAGACCCTTTCGACCCTCGGGAGACCGACTCGTCGATTTTGCATTCGTCTCGTGATGGAGTAGGTGAGTCCCATCAATCGTCGGTACCGATTCGCTTCGAAGCCGGGATGTCCCCGACTCCCCGTGATTCCCGCTCGTCGCAATTGCCGGCGAAAATGATTCGCGGACGCGCCCGCGTATTAATTAGGCTGGTTCCGCTAATGAGCGCGCGAATAAACGGTTCGTGATCGTTCGTCGGGCGGCATGGCGGACTTGCGAATCGTAACAGTTGTTACGGCGATAGCGGCCGCCGAACGAGGTGAAAGGTAAAATGCAGCTCGGAGAAAAACGCTGCTGGGATGAAGGGGGTGCGCGCGGTCGGGGCGGTTTCGATTCGAAAGTCCAATACTTTCGCGTGTGCTCTCCGCCACGATCTGTTTGGATAATTAAGAGAGCTCTAACGAATGGCCGCGTTTTTAACAACCGCTGTTCGCGCATCCGTCGGGCTTCGCGTATTTTCGAGAGGAATTTTTCGATATCCGGAATAATTCGCAGGGGAGATATTTGCGCGGTACGTTGAGTTACGTCAATACCTTGAATCGCGACATTACCTTGCGATTTGATAGAGCGAAGGAAACGCCATGAAACGCTTGTTGAACTCAAATTACTGTCCCGTAGTCGTTTCCTTTTGAAACTTCAGTTTTATCTGAATTGAAAGAAACGTGAGTGGACCTTTGAAGAGGATAAGAAATTACATACACGAAGAATTTTGAGTGACCTTAGCTTCGTCAACGTTAGAAATTAAATAGAGATAAATGAACATAGCGCCGCGAAATACGCAAGTATTATGTAATATAACTCGTCGAAATTCGAATTTGAATTCGCAATCGTCGGTTAAGGAGGAGGGGGTGGTTGCTCGCTTTGGCGACGTAGAATTCAAGAATACCTCGGGGAGATTACTAATGCGGGCTAACTACGGCCAGGACCTCTAAGACGATGTCGGAGGATCTCCCAAGGAAACTCCCAGTCGTTATTGCATTCTCGTATGAGGGTGGTTGCAAGATAGGATGAGCGAGAGAGAGAGAGGAGGGGGGGGGGAGAAAGAGAGAAAACGGAGGGTACGAGAAGGGAGTTAGACAGTGGTGTACGTGGTGTTCGCGTTACCTATAACCTATTCCGGACGCGTCAGCGCATGAATGAACTTCTCCCGGTGGTTGCTTATCCACTTTCGTACGTGTTCCTCTAAGCGCGACCTGCGACGGACTCGCGCGAACCGTCTTCCAAGTTATTACTTCGTCGGCGAATCCGCGATTCCGTAGACTGCATGTGTACGCCCGTTTCGCTTCTACTCTTCTCTGGATCTTCGCGTAGCCAGAGAAGACGAGGTCTCCGAGACTTCGGATCGGCGGAGGCAACTTTGTCGCTGCACCGAGGACACGGCTGGAATCTATGCATGAGTCGATGGAATGCGAAATTTGAAGGCATTAGATGCATCGAGCATATCGTTACCGTGACGAGAATAGTATCGCGGCACAGATTCGCTGGGTTTTAATAGAAATGACGGCGAAAGAATAATTTCAATATATTCCAGTGTAGCGTTTTCCGCTTAAACTTAACCCTCTAATCAGTGTTTTTGTACTGAAAGTTAGCTTTCAAGGATACCGAATCTCAAAGCTGAAACTGAAATTTCCGATAATATGAGTCTCGATGTTGAATGTTATTCGATAAGTATGTCATGATTCTCTACACGCACTGTGACGTTTGTTACCGCTCGGTTTGTTTTCGAACTAACTTAATCATTAATATTGCTCGCGTTAGAGTGGTCAGGACGTAATTCGGGTTAATGATTGGATGGTCAGGCAAGCCGAGTCCAGCCTTATGCGAGGTCTTGTGCGTGTCTGACCAGATCCAAAATCGAAATGGGATAGGCGACCCCAGACGCCGCAATTCACACATTGAATGCCATCCGGATCCTCGACGTCTATACCCACTTCGAGACCCTCGTCCACGGTTTCCTCGTCGGTCGCGTTATCTCGTATCGGGAGGAGAAGGAGGGAAGTCGGTGGGGAAACCACTTTGGTAATCTTCGAGTTTACAAGACGCAAACAGCTTAGGTGGTAACGCACCGATAAGATCTGAGTTTCTCCTTTCCCGATATACCACTGATAGCCGTCGTTAGGCCGCGGTTAGGACTTCAGCAAACCTCTATAGAGCCTGCGCCCTTTGGCCCAGTCCGTCCGACGTTTTGCTATCTGGCATCTTGTGTATCTTGGTCAGTGATAAGGAATCTTAAGGTTCAATACTGCTTACGTTTGAAGATCTCTTGCTCCACAACAAGTTTAACCCGGCATTAAATAGCTACAACTTAATCGCTCGTGTGTGTACTGCGTTTATCAATAAGTAGAATTTTATTTTCCAAATTTCGGATTACTTGGAGACGTATATAATTCAAATTAAATACATTCTTACTCTTAATCGAACGGACAAGTGTTTGAGAAGAGAAAATTTTTAATTGCAAGGGTATAGAACAATTTTTATTTCTTTATATCACAGGGCAGGGAGATTTTCGCAAGACACTTGGGAAAATTAGTTATTTCGCAGACCTTTACTTTTAGATCCATCTGTGACAGTTTCTCCGACTCAATTTGTTCTGCCATTCTTTTGACATTCTTATAAATTGTTTTTAAAAAATCTCTAGAAGAATTTGGATTAAATTCCGATTTGATTTTTCAGATATTTTTGTAAGATAATTAGGTTAGTGTATATCGGTATATAATTTTTCATAGCGGTTTAATAATACTATAACGTTTTCTAATAACAGTTTAATATTATTTATTTTAAATGGGGATTATAAGGGTTTACATTTTTAAAGATAATCGCATTGTTCGCATGTAATTCGCCTTAATCGCCGAGACGAGCTTACTAAACCACGCGACGTTGTGGGCTTTGAGTTTAATATATGCCGTAAGCCGCAAGAAACCTCCTCGGTATGTCTCGCGGCGTGTGCGAGAATTTATCCCACGGTGGCGTTCTTTTTCCCATTACCAAATGCAAATATGGGTCTAATTTTAATTTTACGTGTATTAAAATCCGGAATCTCCTGGTTACCCAGCTGACGGAGGAGAAGACGAAGAAGAAGAAGAAGAAAGAAGCTCGCCATTGCGGGATAAGAAAGGATCGCGCAGGGTTGCTACCCTCGAGGAGTGGGGAGGAGGGTTCCGTTGGGATTAGTTGGAAAGCGATTTCATCCTCGTGGGTGGTTGCAGCGAAGAAAACGTTCCCCCCCTCTCTCTCTCTCTCTCTCTCTCTGCTCTTACCGTGCCGCCTCGCCTCGCTTTGGCGGAAAGCCGGGTGAAAACCAAAGCGCGAAATTAGAATACAAACCCATCAGTGGCGGTGTTGGTAACGTTAGGAGCTCTCGTGAGGAGAAGGATAGAGCGAACGAGTGAGCGGGGCAGAGAGGGAGAAGAGGAATCGAACTGAGACAACAGACAGATTTCGAAGGAAGCCGCGCTTTCGACGAGACTCTAATTTACATACGCTCCATAAGATAGCGGGGAGCATAAGAGAATCCGCGTCGTTCCCCCGGAAAATACTGTAATTGGTTGAGTCGTTCGCCACGAGGGAAGCGAATTACGAGATGTACGCGCGTCGTCCAGACGGATTTTCAAATCTCTTTCGTCTCGCGAATCTATTTAGTTTCGAGATTAGGAAAAGTGTAGATTCAGTGCCAGATCGCGGGAAAAAGATTCCACGGTGTGTAACAGGCAGAGAATCAGTTTGTCGCGCGGTCGTTGTAATTCACGTTGTGGAGCAGCAGGTCTTCTTGGCGCTAATGGACGTTTATTGCGATTGCTGCGACAGCTGTGTTCACTCGACCGGCAATCCGGGGGCCAGGTGGGCGGACAAAGAAGCCCGATCCTCGGTTACGGAGAGCAGGTCCAGACGGAAAGTTTCCAGCAGCTCGGAAGCCTAGACGACCGGCGGGAACTTCGGTTCCTGATGGTTGCTTGGTTAGCTGGAAACTCGGTGAAGCCCAGTCAGCGTCCTAGCGGACCACGGTCCTCCCTGTAGTCGAGGTCGTCGACGGCGTTCATGTGCATGCGATTCTCTTCCTTGTTCTCGCCTCTCGCTCACGTCGACGATAATTACCGCAGCGACCGCTTTTGTCCGACTCGGACCGCCAGGGTTTCCTTCTGCGCGTTCGTGGATGCCTTTGTTGGACGGTAAACGGAACTCCCTGCACGATTACAGTCACCACGGATGAGAGGAAAATTTCCAGGCCAAGCGCGAACTTGGAACAAGAGTTCTCTTCTAAGCGTTCCAAATCTCTAGTGCAGTTTGCTAGTTATCGGAAAATTTTGTCGCGATAAACTTATCGTGGTTACATCTTTCATAAACAACAATCGAATGGACAATCAAATTAATTTGGCAAGGGCTAAAAGATTTCTATGTTAAATTAAATACGTTTACGAGTATTTTTATATCGTTTCCAAAAAAAAGGAAGAAAAACGGTAGTCATAATCGCGATCAAGCGATTAACTTGTTTCCTCGTCGAATATTACATGCAAAGCTTTATCGGGCCTGACATACTGATGCGAAATACGAGAAGTACGGTGTTGCGTGCAACATAAAGTATGCATCTGGAAATATATTTCGGGGAAAACGGCTTTCTCTTCCCTCCGGTTTACCGAAGAGACCGGGGGTATGAGATAATAGTCGCTTACCCCGTAAATATCCTTCTACGTGTATGGGTCCGTATCTTATAAATAAAATAGTGACTCTTAAAAAATAGGGGAGTATTATTAACTCGCATTAGAGGGTGGTCTTTCACTGGCGTCGAGACTGGTTGTCCCCCCCGCCTTCCTTTGCTTGTTCCTATCGAGGGTTGGGATCATATCGAAGACGCAGCTGATGCCTTGGCACCGCAGGCTCGTAAAATAATCCTCCGCGTGGCACAACGGATTAAGAAAGTGGAGAGACGCTGCGTACGTGCGAAAGAAACGCTTGCACCGAGAGAAGGGAGCGTCGTTGCAAAGAATCGGCCGCCTCCGTAAACCGTAACATAGCGATATCCTTCAGAAGTTCTAACGAAACATAAGTCCCGATGTTTAGTTGAATCACTTAGTTCCCCCGAGGTATTTGAGTCATCGTCTAAATTTTTGCCAATCGAAGGTAATGGGGGCGTCATTTTGCACAAATTTATTCAGAGCCCCGAGTAGCTATCTAGGAGAAAGATTGCATATATAGAAGCACTCACGGAATTCAGTATTTCGTTATTGCCATTATATTTATTAGAACATACATAATAATTCCAAGTTATACATCTGTTCTCTTGTACAACCTTTTATTAAATAATCTGGACGCGCGGGAATATACTATAATAAATATGTAGACAGTAGACACGTACAGCGACAAGACGATCGCTTTGTTCAATAAGTGACGATAACGGCGGGAAGGGACGCTTTTCATTTCTGGGCTGCCGCGACTGTCGAGATATTCCGCCAGTGGATCTCTGAAGTCGTGATGCCGGGTGATATGATCTTTTAATGGTCGCTTTGTGGCTCGATCCATCGTCGAGATCTAAGAAGGCAGGCGGTTGGCTGGCACAAGCTTCTCTACCTTGTCGTCTTTGTCATGCAAGCACCAGGAACGTGACTACTTCCCTTTACATGGTGTCTTCTCCCTCGCTCCTTGGTCGGTACCTCGTCCCTCCCTCTCGTTAACGAAGCGAGAGGACCGGCAGACCGTCCGACCGACCGGCGGCTGTGTCGGTGCTTAATTTTCCCCTCGTAATTACGCGGCTAGAGCGCGCAAGACGAAGACCAAGCATTGTACGAAGGAGGGTGCAGACCGTAGGGAACTAGCTCGTATATCCGACGTAGCTACATGCCTACCCGATGTGTAGAACTCCTGTCGAACCTCCTCCGTTACAGGGCAGGCCGCGACAAATTTTAAAGACGATTACTACGTTCTCGCCGCCCCAATTTTCTGTATAAGAAAGTCTGATTTTGCTCGAGGAGCGTTTAAGAGAAGAAATTTACGGAAGAGCATTTCGTCGTTATTAATGTACTTTTTGTAAGTTGAATTTAATAGTAAAAAGGGAAGTAATTTAGGACGAGAATAACGCACGAATGTCCGATATTCTTTTATTGAAAATCGATAATCCAATATAAGTCGGCTATTTCACGCATTGTAGAAAATTATATTTTCATACATATTATTCTCTTTATACAGAATGCATATAAATTTTTTATGAATGGTCTCAATATTCTTTCAGTTCACAAATAAAATATAATTAATAAATTTTTGCAAACCACTACAGAAGATTAATTTTTTCTAACTCAATTTTACAACATATATACATGAGAATTATCATTCTACAATTTTAATGAAGTAACATTGCAGATTTGTCTTATTTTCATCCGAAGTTTTATTCTCTTCCTTAACAAATCCAGCTCTTTCGCGATGTTCTTTGCACGGCGTTGAATAACCGCGAAAGAGAAAATTACTTATTAGTCGGGTGGTAGATGATCGGTAAAGTGAAAATGGGGTCCCATTGTCGCCATACATTTATATGGCGCGACAATCTTGGCCAGGGTGACTGCAGGAAAGGAAAGCAGACTAGCAGCCCAGGTTCGGCTGGGTGGTCGCATGAATTGGCTATTAGTAGTTCGAAACAGTATGCTCTAATGGCGACCTGTTGGCCTTTGCCCGCGTCGTTGGACCCACCCACACCCGTTCCGCCGGTCGTCCTTCATTAGTGCGAGGCCTTGCCTGACAGAGCGCGACGGTGAATAGCGGCGCGACTGAGTTTAAAAGCCATCTTCAGTTTGACGAAATGGACAAAGTGTTCCGAGGGTAGTCTTCGGCTGGAACTATTACCTGAAAATTGCTATCTTTGATGGCTCTGATGGCCTATTGTCGCAACGACGACGATGACAAGTTATGAATTCGTACATGTATCTATGCGATGCAAGAGGTAGCAAGTATATTCTTAACCATCGCGCTTATGTATCGCCTTATTGTTTCGAGAAGGGGGGGAAATGATAAAGCGCCAGCTTCTGTATCCTCATTGCAAAATTTCTTCGTTCGCCGTGAATGCAGCTTCCTCTGTGCTGCGCGACGTTGCAAAATTCCTCGAATTGTTCGCGCTGCTTCAGCTATTTTTGCAGACCGGCGCAAGATGTTAACCAGAGCGGAAGAATCTTTTTAAAAGAATGCAGGCGGAGCAGCAATGCAATCCCACCCACGAGCCAAGAAAAGACAGGATGGGAGGTTGAGGATTTTCTCAAAGGGTTTCCGTTCACTCGTTCGCCCTTTGTTTCGTGATGCCGGCTTCATAGCGGCGAAGCTATTGACTCGCTCTGCCTGGCATTTCCCTCTTTTCTTTGATTTCCCCTTTTGTAGAAAGACACGCGGAGACTCGATAATGGCGCTGAAATATTACACGGCAAATCTGTTCGCAGCGCGATCCGAATTTTGCTCGAGCAATTCTAGTGTGGAAAAACACAGACGCGGAGTTGTGACATTCGTACGATAATTATCTCATTAAGCCGCTTGACAAGGCAATCGAACATCTTTACGTTAATCTAAAATTTATAATATTTCTTTGTACAAAATGGTCTATAAAGGACAGATTAAGGGAAATGTTTGCTCCGATTGCAATTCTATAAGATAATCGACTCAAGTATGTATGTATGTACGTGTGTACTCATCATACGCTACGTTTGAACCCTATGACATCTCTTAGCATACCTATAGCTATTCCTCCGGTGCCTTAGATCAATGTTTTGTGAATGATGTCGCTTGCGGATGACGTGGGATTTTACTGCTGACGTTTCACGGTGCGTCTATTTTCCATGCTTGCGGCGAGCGATCGGTCGGGGGGAGATTTCTATTTCTGTCGCGTTGTATTTTCTTCAACGAATCGCGCGTTTACCTACGCCGTAGGATCTCGCCAGGATGAAAGCGTTTTCATTGCTCTCGACCCGCTCGTTATTCCGATAGAATCCAAAATCCTGGCGGTACCATCGTCCTGCCGCGAGTCTGGCACTCCTTAAATCGAAGCGATGTCTAGGAGATCCCTGCAGAGCCGTCCTACTACGCCCTACGCCTCGAGAACGTCCGCACGGACTCTGTGCAATACGTCCTCGGCACAGTCAGCGCTACCCTTTCTCTTAACGTCCAAAGTTTTCAAACTACGACGTTCAATGGGGGCCGTCATATATATGGTACACCCCCCTCGACATCCCTCGCGTCGTCCGCTCGTCCGTTTTTCCTGTTCTCTCTGTGCTTCCGCCTCCCTTTTCGCCGGCCCGCGTCACGGCCGAAGCTGAAGCTGACGCTCCAAAAAGCGCCGGAGTCCGAGAATTGGCTACGCGCGGAGACCAAAACAATTTTATGGGTGCGCACTGGCCCGGGGAATTTTATTTATCGGCGTGGCTTGACGCGTGGGAATCATCGTGATGTTTAAAAAATGGCGATTTCCTGTAAAATTTTTGATCTTTACGATGACGTATCGCGCCCTGATAAAATTAGCTTGTTTTTCCGCGCGCGCGCGCGCGGGATAGTTCCGATAGTGGATTTTATCGAGATTCCGCTCGAATGTAATGGCGTAATAATTTATCACATATATCGTTGGTTGAAAAATGGAAAGAGGGATTCTGTAATACGCACTTTGCCACTATGTCTCTTTTATTTTTACATCTGCTCGTTGTGCAATCGTTTGCGTAATACAACTTGCGTATTGCACTCTTGTTAGCGCGGTTTCTTGCAAACGAGAAAGAGTCTTATCAATGAAACGGTGTAGGAACTCGTTCTGAAATTCTATCGCTGGCTCGCAAAGTGCGACCCAGCGGCCCAAGGAGCGCCCGCCTGATACGACTACGCAGAGATACGACGAGACGGGTCCTCCCTTTCTCCGTTGGGTGGCTGGCCGTCCTTTGTTGACGGCCTCCGCCGTTCCACGGAAACAGTCGCCAGGAAGCGAGCTAGCGCAACGAAGAGGACGCCCACCACCGTGACGTCATACACGACTGACTTCATCTCGTTATGTTACGTTACGTTCCTCGACGAGACGTCGGATGCAGGAAGCCTACCATTTCTCCCCGTTTCTCTCTCTGCCTCTCGGCCTATCTCTCGATCGTTCTCTTACGCCTCATCCTCCGTCTCACGTATCTTTATCATCCCCGTTGGCTTTAGCAGCGTTCCCCATTCACATCTACGCACACGTATACTCAATTCGATTACTCGATCATAAATTCGACTTGAATTCTGCGTGATAGGGTGGGACGGTTAAAAGCGATAAAAAAAAGGAGACAATTTAATTTTATATGTACTTTGCCTCCTTATATTAATTAGTAGCGTACAAATTTAATTCTGTGTATGAAATTCAATTCTATCTCAGCATTGCGTTGATCTCGATTAGAAATCTAGCGATCTTGTGCCCGTCTATCTTAAGTCCGGATTGCAGCTAAGTAACTAGGTGTCCGAACACGAGCGACGAGAGAGAGGGTGAATGTGTTACTCAGGTCGTCGTCGTCGTTGTTGTCGGCGGCACCGTGAATTTATGGGGCCGTAACAGCGACAAGTGGTTCACAAGTCGCCGGTGGCATCACCGTTTGGCGCCCGCCCTGAGAAGAAGGGCTTTCTCGTTTCGCTCTCACCTCCCTTTTGCCCGGAACGAAATAAATTGGGTTTACCGAGGAGGAGACGTCTCGTTGCTTCCTCCCGTCTGTGGACGAGGCCGTACGGATTTACCGGTAACGTCGCCGACTTATACGGCCTCGCGCCGTTCCCCGTGTCACACCGGTGAGATAATTGCGCATCCTTCAGTAGTTACACCGGAATCTTCCACGTGAGTGCGCACACTGCACGATAACTCCAATTCCATCATCGTCTGGGATCGGAATCCTTAACAATCTTGACGATTATCGGCCTTAAAAATCGTGGCTGCCTCATTTCGAATGTCGTAGACGGGTTTTAACGCGTTACTTTATCCGCAACATATGAAGAAGAGAAGAACTGAATTAATTAACGCTGATTAATTGTATTAATACCATTTTCAAGTTCACTACGCATTAGTTGAAAAGTGAGGACGCGCACTTTGCGTGTCTCTATTTTTTATTTCGGCTCTATCTCTCTCTCTATCTCTCTCTCTCTCTCCCCCCGTTTTGCGCCGTTTCGCAGAAGGGGATTCACGCGATAACGCCTAGCGATTCGATTTGATCCGAGGCGGTGTGAAAGTGACGGCCGTCCGCCTCTTTCTCTCGCATCCAGCGCGGAGCGCTTTGTAGGTCGCGTCGCACCCCGGCCACCCCTTTCGAGAGCGACGGTTTAAAGCGTATTAATTAACCCTTTATTAGACCCGGGCGAAAACCGCCGCGCGCTGGCGCGAGATGAGCCTGATTCAGGGGTGCTACCAGCGCGTCTGGATTCGCCCTGGGTGTCGTTCAGTATTTATGAAAAGCTTCCAGAATATTTCTAGCCGCCGCTCTCGCGCTCGCCTTCTCGCTACTTAATTCGCAATAAACTCGTGATAAACTAAACTTTCGTGTTGTTGCAACATTTACGAGTACGACGTCATTGCAGAATTAGTTTTTCTAACGCAGAAAGCGAGAATGTAGAATTTTATTAAAATGTGCCGAGTTACAGAGAGAGTGCACACACTTCTGCTGTTTCTACAATTATTTTCCGTTTTGTTGAATCTCTTTGTCATACGAAATATTCTATCGACAATGAAAACGTTTCTATTTTCACTCTAGCTGTCGCCAAGTTCGGAAATTATTTGTTACGGCACAAAGAATTGCATGGAAAGAGTCTTTTACCGCTCGCTTTTTATCAAGAAATTAACATAAATTTTATCGGTCGCACAAGCTTACCGATGTATCACGACATCGGGTATTCTGATATCTTTAGCGAGTGAAACTTTTAACGGTCCTTTCATGCGAACGTCCCCATTCTCAGTTGGAATCAAGACGTTCCTTGCGATCGTCATTATCTGTTTACCTCGCCGTTCGGACAATCCCAAGTAGAAAGTCACAGGAAAGAGAAAGAGAGAGAGAAAAAAAAGCGGCGCCCCGCGACAGAAGTTTGAAGGAGGGAGAGAGGGTCGTTTGTCTGTCGAATAGTCCACATATATCGCTCGTAACGTAGCTCGCTCTCTCTTCCTCGCTGGTAAGGGGCGAGTGTGCTCAATTTGCCACGTCGAGGGTCGCAGGACCCGGTGTACCTACGCGACGGCGGGTGGGATGGGTTGGCAGAATGGTAGAGTCGTTGGAGGGTGTACGGGTCCCTTAGAGGGACGTAGGACGAGGTCGTAGGAGATGTAGGGCCTCGGGTGGCACGATGTACGATGGGATCGAGATGAGATTGTCCCGCTAGGTTCCTCTCCGTCTCGCTTCTACCGTGCTCGCAAACCACCCTTTACCCTTAACGGCCTTCTTCTTCGATAAACTCTTTACACGGCACGAGTCATCGGTGCCTTACTGCTTTCGGGATCATCGTAAAAGACGCGGCTTTCTTTAAAGCATCTTCAACGAGAGTCTGTTACAGCTTACGTTATACCTACACTTTATTGATCCGTATATATTTAGCGACGTGGTATATCTGATACGTTTAATGTAATTTAAATTATTTGCGAATTATTAGTTTTCAAGTATCTTTGTTTCTCCAACGTAACACTGAGATGTCAAATGATAGGCAGAATTTACAGAAGTTATGCAGTAAGTTATTAACAATCTCGCAGTAGTAATTTGACGCATTTCCAAAATTGGGAAATTGAATATATCGATTTAGTTGGCGAGAAGAAACGTGCGTGCGAAGAGTGCGTTCGAACGGGGGGAGGTTATTGGTCCAGGATCATAAGCGATGTCTTGGCTCAGTCGGAAGACGCAACGTGCATTTGATAGCCCTATCCTGGGGCAAAGACCCGTTGGTAGGCAAGGGTGGAGGCTGATTTTCGGGCGCAAACTCGAGTAAGAGGCGACTGAGGAGTAGCACAGAGGGAGACGGGGCGTAAGAGGGGGAGGGGGAGGGAGGATTCACGAGATGAGTTTAGACACACGTGGAGACTTAGACGAGACGGGACGAGACGAGACAATGCGGATATTGGACCGGGGAAATATGGAGGCAAAGTAAGACGAGTTGTCGATACCGAGAGAAGACGGCGACGAAGATGGCGACGGCGCAAGATAACGCCGGTAGACAAACTTTCGAGGTGAGGTGGTATCCCTGGCAGTTATCAGAGCCCGCCGCAAAGGTAAACGTAAGCCCTTAGTTTGAAAGCCCGCTCCCCCGAAGAGTTTCTTGTCATAGGATAGGTAAGGTAACAAGCGGCAAAGTATCGTTGTTGATACTTGAGATTGCGGATTATCAGTAGGATATCATATACTCTATCAGACGTTGAAATAAATTTGCTCCCAAAGTTCTACATATAATTGACTAATTCGTAGACAGCTGTGAGAATAATCGCGAGAGTGACCGTAAGCGAGAGTAATCGAGTTGCGTGACGTGGCGCGAGTCCTTTCTCCTGCCGGTCTCTCGAGCTCGCGCCAGAGACCCGTACCGATCGTACTCGGCAATTTCAAATCCGTTCGCTAAAAGCTCGTCCCGGATTTCTTATTTTGGGAGTCGGTGTCATTGAGACGGACGGGCGCACCGTGAGACAAAGGATCGAGCTCAATCGTGCGAGACCCCCGGGGGTTGATCCGTGGATCGATTTTCCGGGCCGCAAGAAGTCGGGGGAGGAAAGGAGGAGAGGAGGGGCGGGGACTATCTTCCTGCAGGCTCACGGGGGCATTCGTCGAACGTTTTGCGACGGGTTAGTCGAGCTCGCTCACTGCAGGAGCGAAAGTAGGACCTGTTTAATGGAGCTCGAACCATTCTGGAAATTTGATCGGCGAGAACAGCCAGCCAGCCGTTCTTCCGTGCCCCCTCTACGTCCTCCGACCGTCGTCTTCTTTCGTTCTTACTCCCTCTTTTTCTTCGCCTGCCTCCTCGAAACCGAGCTCCTTCTCCTTCTCTCACATTCCACTCCGGATTCGAGTTGCTTTTCCAACTTTGATTTGATTCCGTCTCCTTCTGTTCTCTTCCTCGGTTTTGTGCCCGATGCAACCATTGAGAGCAGTGATTTTAGAGAATCTCTGCATGATGCTATCACTCAGCTCTGTGTAGGTAATTTAATATGAGTGGATAGCTTCGTTTAATTTATACCGACAATATTCATGAAGAAAATTTCACGTTAATATTAATTTAGCAATGTGAATACAATAAACGACACGTGTCTCATTAAGGAGGGTCAGCTCGTATAAATTACTGCAATTAGATAACTATAAAATTTAAAAAGCTCGGCTTCTTTCTTGCAATTTAAGTTTTCATTGTCAGCAACGTAGGTGGGTTTGTGCTCTGTTCGATTTGGACCGAATAGTGACGAGCGTAAAGAACGGAAGAAGAACAAAGGCGAATCAGAGATAAGGCCTGGACTGGCGTCGGCAGTTTTGAAAATTTACTGTCTCCTCGCCTGTTGGCCAGGGAGATGTAACGCTTTCTGTTTGCATGTAAAGTATCGCCAGTCGACTGACCATGGACGCCATTGTACCGAACGTACCAGTGTAGATGTATACAGGGTACTGCTGTGCTCTCTTCGTCGGGAGAACGATACGAACTCTGGCAGGAAGTGACGTGCTCGCGAAATGGAGTGAAAATTCTACGGCAGGAAAAAGCCACGGGCAGCATTACGTAGGGAACCGTTGCGTAGAATTGCCGTCGCGCTCTTTATTTATGGATTGTTTGACCCATTTGGAATAATTTTTTTACTACAATCAGTGCGCTGTGTTCTCAGTATTTTAATTTTACGTCGTTTGACTCCTGTGTAGACTTATCCTTAATTTTCACAATTAGTTTCTGTGTTAAAATTGCGTGCGTTTGTCGTTAAAATTCTTTGATACGCGTGTATGGTGTATTTTCGCGACACGGGGGAACGCGATTAGGACAAATTCCGTAGAAGGTTTATATCTTGAAGTTGGCTTGTTTGCACGGTCATTCTCCGCGCATCCATCTTTAGGTGACCCTGGTCCACGGTGGACCATGCGGAGAAGGACCCTTTGTGGCCATTACTCGGCTAGCAAACACACTTCGGCCGTCCTTCCATTCTGTCGTACGTACCGCCAAACCCCTCTGTATCGGGAGATTTCTATTTAAATGAGAATCCATTAGAATCTTGAGGCAGACGCGAACGCGCGCGGCATCGACTCGGAAAGTTTGCTTCTACCGGATGCTAATCAGCATTTTCTGTTGGAAACAGTGTTCGGTCTCCTCTTTTTAAGAAAAACGACTTCCTTCGCGTCAAATTATTTTAAAATACACAATTGAAATATATTTTGGTCTTCGGTGAAACGCAGATTTATACATCCTTCGATGATTCTTCAAACTCCAAGAATTAAAAGACATTCTTCAAGTAACTGTTTTTTTACAAGCTAGTAAAAATAATAAGAGAAGTCATTTGTTGCACCGTACGTTCAATATCTATGCGACGTTACAATTTTTACTGTGATCAAAAAGGTAATTTCTACACGGAGAGAATTTTCTCTTACAATTTGATCTGAAAATTATGTAATCGTGTGGCACAATATGGCATTTCGAAGATTTCCATGAGAGTTTTTGAAATTTTACCATACGTTTTACTAGTAAAATTTCAAAAATCTGTGGGACATGGCATTTCGAAGAATTTTATGCGATAAAATTTCAAGAAACTCTCGTAAAATTCTTCGAAACGCCATGTTATCCCACGATTACATAATTTTCAAGCTAAATTGTAAGAGAAAATTCTCTTCCTGACACACTGATTGCGAAAGCTCCGCCAAATCGTCCAAGGTCTCTCCGCAAACCTTAATACTAATGCAGGCCTGTCCTTTCCCGAAATTAGCGCTAATACGCATTCAAAGTGTCCACGGATTCAAGCCGGCACGTGTGAATGCGAACGCGGCCTTCAAGAGCGTAACGACGGTAAGCGAGCATGTACCCATGCTCGCGCGTGGGCCCGCACCTATTTACGTGCTTCAGTATTGGCAACCGTCATTAAGAGACAGCATCGGATAGAGTACGCGCGCGGTAAGAACGGGACGGGACGTACAGAAATGACAAAGCCGCTCGTTAGGCCCTCCGAGGGTCCTCACGAGCGGTGCCAAGGGTGAGAACGTGCTTAGACCTCGATCCATCCCTTCGACCTCTGCCTTTCCACCCATCCCGTGCCGTCCCGTTGCCCGGCTCGCTCCGTCGCGTATTCTTGAACACCCTTTTCGCAATGGTCACTTGTGGGTCTCGAGAAGGAAGCCCCAAAAACGGCATCTGACCATTGATGGTCATCGAAGCGGAATAAGAATTTTGTTATCGCGCGTCTCAAATATTTGCCAGCGTCAAATGTCCTGCGTTTCCCGGATCGCCAGGAAACGCGAGAATTTCCCAGAGCGAGATTACCACAACAATTTAATAAATTGCTTTCTCCCCTTGGGATGCAAGATACACTTTTCTCTAAATTTGTTTTTTTTACATACGAAACAATGATTAACAATTCAGAGTGCATTAAGACGATGGCTTTGTTCTTTAGATGAATATTGGAAATTAGAGTCACTAATTAATGTGGCTGTTCCTTAAAACGAATGTTGAGTGTCGGCAGCTGCCAGATGCAGGAAGTGAGCTGCCGCGTCGGTAGCAATTACGCGTTGACTACATCCATCTAATGCCGCCTCGCCCGTAAACACTACATCGTCTTCTCTGTTACTGCCTTCCGCCTCTTTGCTCACGGCAGCATTGCGTTCTATGGGGACGTTTTGGCGTAGTTACGTCGAGCTTCATTGCGAATCATAACATCTTGACATTAGCTAATTAGTTTCACGATCTTTAAATGGAGATACGTATTTGGTACGTATCGATCTTTTTTATTTTAGGACTGTGTGATCTAATATTGCGTACGAATCATCTGTTCACGGACAAGATGCATTGTTGCGCGGTTAAATAATATGTACAACGCAATTGGTTATTCTATTAATTGTAGCAGCTCCAAACTTGCGATTTATCATTTTTACAAAGTGCTGTTATTAGTACGAAATGTTAATATCGAGCGCATTTCCGCGGGTGGCTACATATTCTTATACACAAGCCACGTATAACACGGACATAGACGTACGAGGTTAGCTCTGACGGCTGTTCCAGTTGTCATTAATCTTCAACGTGATCTAGCAGTAGTCCCATGATTTACGGGGCACCTTCCGCGCGTTTCTGAAACCGCGACAACGTGACGGAATAGCGGCGGTCGAGAGAAGTCGTCCTCCTCGTCGTCGTCGTCGTTGTCCTTGTCGTCGTCATCATCGTCGTCGTTGTCGTCGTCGTCGTCGTCGCAGTCTGGCATGGGAGTTGGCAATCAGTCAGGGCGACGGTCTCGCCGCTGTGAGATGACCCAGGGTGCCGCGGGTGCGTTCCATCACTTTCTGTCCGTGATGTATGCATGAGGTCGCGGCCGGTGGCAATCGCGATATACACACGTGCACACAGGCACACGACACAGTCATACGGAGCCGCGCGTTAGCCCTCCAAGTAGCCGACTCTTCCACCTCTCGCCTCGCTATTTCCCTATAAATATGTGAATTGCACTGACGGAGTTATATGACCGCGGCACACTCGTGCGGCGGCTCGTACGTTTGCGAGACGTCCCAGTTGCTATCCCTCTCGGTACAACACTAGCGTGGATATGTATCATCGCTTTCGCCGGCCGGCACGATGGGTCATTGGTTTACGGAAGTAAGACATTCCGCAACTTCATTTGCAAAATGCGATATATCCGTTCGGGAAAGCGTGGGGCACGCATAACGTTTGTATACGAATTTGAATTGTACGAGTATTATTCATTACCTTCCTCTCTTGCGCGAGTGTAGATTTCAGTTACTTTTTATCCCGATTGAACTCTTAATAATTGAATGACATTTTACATCAGTATCGTCCGCGTTAACCGTTTCCTAGAAGTCCGACTTTAATTTTACTTTACATAGTTTCTGTCGAGCTGTCTATTATCGTTACTGCAAATGAGAAAACGCGCAGAGGAAGTTTTGATTCCATTGATATTAGTCGAAACGTCTCGTTGGCGCAGCATAACGCGGGCGTCGTCACACGATCTTATCCCGCGTCCCTTCGGGCTCCGAAGGGCCTAAAGTCCGGAGCCCAAAGGCTTAACAAGTTGCGCACACTTCGCGTGGCAGCCTGCCTGGCCTACGATGTTACAGAGTGGTAATGGAGTTAATTGCCGGCAGAGGACGAAACCGGGGGCTTACGAGTTGAGATAGCCCGCGCACCTGATACCAACAAATTGCTCGGTTCTTACGTTACCGCGTGATGCAGTGTCGGCTTCCACCGGTCGCTGTATTACGAGGCGTCAGGCAACTGAGTCTTTAATCTCGAGAAGTCGCGGAAGTTAGTCATCGTGATCGTCAGTCTTGCAGGCATGTCACGATTTATAATGATACGCTGTACAAAAATTGATTTTCTTCGCGAGCTTCTTTCGCCTGTATTAATTTCAATTGTTTCCATAGTGTTTCTCGATGTATTCTCTTATGTTGTATGGACAAATCTCAAGATAGAGAAGAAGAGATGTAATTATTTTATAACGAATCTTATTAGTCGTTTAATATTTGTAATTTATATTTTTTACGACTTTTGTTATGTACCGAGGGAAAAATCCTAGCAAATTGAATTCGAAGAAACTCACGAGGTAAATAAATTCAGTTTCTACAACAGAACGATGTCATTGTAATCCGCAAAGAGTGCATTGGTGTACAGGAATAATTATCATAATTTTTTTAAAAAGACAATGCTCTGCAAAATAGTTTGCCGTGCGTTGAGAGGCCGCGAGAATGAATGACGAAATGATTGCGGGAGCGGATATGATTACGCGCGGCGTAATGTGCGGCGCATAACAATTAACGGGTCCGTACTAACTTGTGCTGGAAGTTTGTGAATTCGTGCGCTACCACGTACGTGCGTGAACGAAGGTCAGATTGCGCGGGGTTTCGTCATTAAGCGCGGATACGCTGATAGTATCTTCGGACCCGGGGGTGAATTCCACGAGGAGGGGACTCACTCGTTATTCGTTACCCGCGCGAGTCCGACGTCGACGGGAGAATGGCTCGCGAAATAGGATAATGCCTCGGCAGGACGTTCCGTCGCCGTTGTGCCAGGGGACGACGACTAGCGCGACACAGAAAAGACATTAGCCGCGAAAGGCGGGCGAGTGGAGCTTAGGGTCTCCGAGGCGATAGGATGATGATGGCGGGACTGCGAGACTCGGTTGCCCGGCTGGAAACGTCTCGGGCTAAGTAAAATTACGAGGATGTTTCGCTCGTTTATGTACGCTCCTTTTACGCCGCTGTTCCTCATCATCGAGTGTTGCCCGAGAGCATAATTTCTTGCCTCTCATACACAGGGAGGATGACGTTGTAGAATTGTACATTTTACGAGGGCAACGTTTGCTGCCGAATTTTTTTTTCCCACCCGGATGCTCCGAAGACTCCATTTCGTAATGATATAATTGTACGTTCGTTCTCAACATATTATACAAAGTGTCGAAAACATCGTCGCTAGACTGTAATTAATATATCAGGTGTAGAGAGACGTGTTAATTAGTCGCGAAACTTTTTGTTAGGGGGCCGCGACGTATTATTTCCAGCAGTCTGCGGTGAAAATTTGATTAACTGTTCGTGCCACACCTTCAGTTATTAACGTCATCGGTTTTGTCGGTTCAATTAAAAATCAATTTCGTAGGGTCCACTTAATTGGCTCGTTTCGCGCAACGCGACGTTGGATATTACCTTACCACCTATATACCCTTTTGTCTCGTGGCATCGTCTTATCGGGGCCGTGCAGGATTAATCGCTTATCAGGCTCAAGGCTCACGTGCAGGTTAGGATTTAATCGAAGCAGGAATATTAATTAAATTATACAGTCTGTGTCGGATATGGAGTCTATTTCTCCAGTCATCGGTATTCATAGGGTTAATTAATTTCAATAATAAATGTTGACACTTAGATTAAAAAGACCTGAGAGATTTAGGAAAGGAGGTCTAGAAAAGAATGTGTGTGAAGTCGAGAAATGTAAATCAAGCTTAGATAGATATAAAATTGTTTCCTCGAAACACTGACGTGCTAGTGTGCTCGCATTATTTCTTCTCTAAACGTTTTATTTAAAAAGATAAATAGCTGGGACTAGGTGATAAATATGACTGTCAGTAATTATCATTTGTTTATCGTGTTCTGTTTTGGAAAGACATTAAAGAGATCTTTTTCTAGTTAAATATTAGCAATGATGTTTGAAAGTATCAGAGACATTTTATATTTCTGCGATTTATATATAATTATCATATTTTCTGTCCAATAATACAAAACGCTTAAATCTCGAGAATCACATGAATGACGTCGCGGTCCAAGAACCAAGGTTATTTTCCCAATTAGGCGGCTAACGAATATCTACTTTGCCTAAGTCCAGTCTTTCCGATTTCGGACCCCTTTTGAATGAAATAATAGTTACTCGAAATCAGCCGTCATCGCGGGTAGGAGCGAGAGCTTTATAAGGTACGCTCGCGAATTTAGCGGAAATTGTAATCGGTATGAGTGGACGGCCTCTTCGACCGTGGCAAATCAAAGTTTCGCCGGCATTAAATGCTAATGAGAACCGGCCACATAATGGCTCGTGTGTGCAGCCTGACGAACGCTCGAATTAGAGGCGAGAGTTGGTAGCATGAGAGAGGGATATACCTATCCTCTCAGCATCATGGGGACGGGAATGGATCGAAGGTGAGTTGAGTGCAGAGAGGCGAGGAGGCTGGAGAATTCTCTCGCCTGGAAATGCTCGCTGGTCCTTGAGCTGATTAAATTCTTTCCGCCGTGATTGCTGGTCCCTGACGTTTTCATAGGTCGAGGATTCGGTAGGGTCGCAGTGGGCAGAGCGGCAAAAATATCGTGCGCGTATTATTGTCAGATTTATTTTTAAATGCCTTATTATCTTTATGAAAGAGAAAAAGAGAGAACAGGTACTGCGCACACACACACACACACACACTGGAACTTTATGCTTATCATCTTGCGATTGTGTAAATTTTTATGTTCTTTTAAAAGATATAAATCTTGAAGATTTATTTCGATGAGAATAGTGAGTCAGGGCCATAACGCCGCCCTTGTCTATCCGATCCTAGTTAACAGATTTAACGATTTATTCTCGAATTAATTGTTCCTCTTGTTACCTTTAACTATTTCTTTTGTTAACTTTGTGTAACGTCCTATTAATAAAGGGGAGGGGTTCACTATGATGAGCATCTCGATCAGACTGATATCATTCGATTTAGTCGATCTCCGATATTCTGAGCGAGCTTCAATTTTAGATTCAATCTATTCTCCTGCCTCTCTTTGTCTTTGAGTTTTCAAAATAACCGGATCGTCGTCTTCCCAAATATTTTCTGTCCCGTTAATCGGCGACTTTGGCCCTCGCTCGCTCGCGTGTTTTCCATCGTGACGAGCAACGATCTCTTTCAAGTACATTGTGCTCGATAACATTCTAAAGCTCAAAATTATTCGGGTTCTTCCTTCTTTGCGAGCACGGTTCTCCGCGTCGCATCTTACTTCGCGTCTCTGTCGAGGCGGAATCGGCAATCGTATTGGCCTGAGGTTAGCCTCAGTGTAACCGAAACAAAAGGGGAAATTAATATTTGCCCGGAGACGTGTACGCGATCTTTCGGAAGGTAATGTATTTTTGATCGCGACTTCTGTATCTGTGCGATATGCGTGCCGGAGTTTGCTCGGGCCTCATCGGCCTGGCGGAACTTTAAATTCTCGTGCCACCTCGCTTAATCCGCGGCTTAAAGAGCTTAACCCCACGAATACCTCGTCAGGGCCTCCCTCGACGGCGGTCGTCGCGGTGCCAGAGAGCAGGTTTATTAGCGCGCGGATTTCGAAATTCTTTTCATCCCCGGTCGGGACACGGGGCCACCCACGCCGTTTACATAAGCGAGTTCCCCGGATTGCCTTTTTGATATGTAGATAAGGGGGTGGTGCCGCTTTTACGCCGTTTACGCCCCGCCGCGGGTTAAAGAGAAGTCCGGGATCCCGTTCCCAATACCTTGCAACAGCTTCAGCTAGCACCGTCGTACGACTTGACAGACGTCTTTGGAAGGCGTCGCGAAAATGTATTCCGACGCGACAATGCGCAATAACCGCGACGACTCCAACTAATCTGCGAGCAATACATCTTGAAGGTAAAACGAAAATATCTAGAATTGTTTAAGGGAAACAATTAAAGAGTTAAAATTTAAAGAGACGGCATTGAGAAACAAAATTTGTAGCTCTTAAAAATGTAAAATGTGCAAAAATGCGAGATTTGTCGGTACATTTGTAGTAGCTGCAGCTTACAGTGTTTCCTTATAATTATACTTGCGTGGATACGATCCCGTGCAGAATGTCGTAATTTTGATTTCCTCCAAGGAAATCTCTTAGGGCAGACGCGATAATCGACGAGGTTCTGGCGCCGCACGTGAACGTTCGCAGAACGAAGGGCCGGGTAGGGTCAAGGAGTTATAGCTGGGTGAGTATGGTCGGGGTATAAACAAATTACACGCGAACGGTTCCTTGACGGTGATTAGCGGTAAATCTTGTTAAGCAAGTTTACGCGAAATTTAGAGTGAGAATATGAACGAAGCTGAACGCAAGAATTGAGAGTACGATGCAAGAACAGTCTTTGAAAATGTACCAAAAAAAAAATGTGTACATCTCGTTGCGATTGTATAGAATTGGATCAGTCTTTTTTTCTTCGAAACGCCAAAATTGTCGCGAGGGAAGTATGCGTTAATTTCTTCGTATTTGTTCGCCGACATCAAGTCGTCGCTCGTTAAAGTCCATCGTCCGACAGGAATAGGGAGCTCGATAAAAGGATAAATGACTGGTTCGCTCACGAGATAGTTCCTCGTCGGCGTTGAATTCTCATGGGAGAAACCGCGGAGAAGCGTGATCAGCTGGCAAGGAAAAGAGAAGAAAGAACGAGCGAGGGATTGGTGCTTCTCTGTCCCCGTTGCTTCTCAATTATTGGCCCGCTTCACTCTGTATAGAGTCGTTCATTTACTTCCATTATTCAGGATAAACAGATTAGCTTCATGCTTAGCTCCTTTTCAGGCAGCCACATGTGCGTTGATACAATTTTACGGTTTCGCATCGTCTTCTTTCCTTATCCGCAATTGAGTTTCGGTAATGTCAAGATTTGTCGATGAGAGGAACAATTTTTCAGATATTAAGTAACAGAAATATAGTTAAAACAATTGTGTAAAAAATAGCGTCTAATATTTTTGCTGTAGAAATTATTATGGGTGTTGCATGTGGGATCGCATATGTGCGGGGCTTCGCGCGATTTTCATTTTGTGCAACGCACTTTGTGCGACTTTCGCAAGCCGATTGCGACGGGTTTCCGCAATTAGAATGGCAGTAGCGCGCATCAAAGGCGACTCATGTAGAAGATGCCAAATTTCATCGGAAGCCACGTGACGACGAAACGAGAGAAATACGCGGAGGCGGACGGAGAGCTGCTCGGTCCGAGTTTGCGAGCTCCGAGCGAAGGGGATTGCCGTATATTAAAGTACTTTTTGGCTCCCCCTTTCGTTACCCCTGTCCCGATCTACACCTCCGGACTTGGCAACCCTCTGGCCATCCACTGTCTCTTGCTTTTTCTTTCTCGTGCGGGATCTCTCATCGTTTCCTCCTCGTTAGCCATTCGGTCCACGAGCAATCGTAAGCTCCGTCTAAGCTTGCAGCCTATTTCGCACGATGTTTCGTGGCTGCTCATAATACTCGAGCGAACCCTAATTTCTCGCTGACGAGACTGCTGATAGTACCTGACGCGCACGTGCGATATTTATGCGATGTTGAAAACGTTATGTTTTATTCCGGGCTGAACCGAAATCCATATTATATTATTAGGAGAAATAATACATGAAAAATATCAATTGATAATTAAACTTTAAAGTATAAAATATATCCCAACTTTCATTCCACTTATTCGCGACATTACGATTTATTAGAAAATAGGAACTAGCGTTTTTTATTAGTTTTCATTGATATTAATTGACGTGTGTGTATTCAAATATTTTGGAATACTTTTCTCAAGTCTACTAGAATCGTTTGTTTTTTCACTGTGTACCGTTATTTTCATTTTAAAGTACTTTCCTGTTAAATTGAATGACAAATCGCGGAAGGAAATTTCTATGTGGAAGAGTCAAAGCAAATGAAAGGTCTCGCATCAGCAAGACGGGTTCGTATCCTTGAATGACGAGATCAAAAATTTCGAGATGGAATCACACGAAACGCTAATCCGTGAACCGAGGCAACATCCATTGGAGGGGGCTCCTTTTGGTGCCATTAGTCATTAGCGATTCTAAAAGCTCCCGGGGTAGAATATTACGGCGGTAGCCACGGCGGCTTTTACCATACTTCAGCTTTATGTGAGGCTCATTCATCAAAACCCAACAAGCCCAACGGCTTCGTGGGTACGTGGGACGGCAATGGCTCGTACGTTGCGGCGAACTACTTATGATTTGCGATCCCGCGGCATCAGATATTTTGAAAATGGCTGAAAACGAATGTAAATTTTGCTAACATATGATGCAAAATTATTTGCATCCTTTTTTTTTAATGTACAGTATGTTATATACACATATAAGTTTTCCGTAATATTTTCCTTCATTTGTTGTATGCGTTAAAGGAAAAGTTAGTTGGAAACGTTTAAAATCGGATATGAATATAAAGAATCGAAATGTTTTAAAAGATGTTAACATTTCTAGTAAGTTTAATAAATATATCTTACATGGCTCCAAGGGATGAATATTAGAAGGTAATGGTAGAAGGAAATAATCAGAGTTTATAAATTAGTAATAATGTAAAGAGAAGTTATCGGGTCGAATACAAGTTGCACGGCTTCTTTCACGCTCATGTCGCAGGAAATCGTCGTATCGTGGGAAGACGTAGAAAAGGTGAGAAGCTGTCAACCCTGTCACGTGTCCAATGGACCATACGGGCGCCCCATTACTTTGGGGGCTCCAGAGAGAAATAATAAAAATGCCATTAGTGTCGCGCCGTCCCATGATGCTCGACGATGTGAGCATTTCACCCCAGATTTCGGAACAATATATCTCATCCCCTTCGACCACTTTAACGTCTTTGTCACGGACTCTCCCACTTGACGAGGTTAATCCTTTTTTCTGGCCTTTTCTACGTTCCTCCTTTTCCTCCTCAGTCCAGCGATCGCGATCGGACGGTCTTAAAATCTGTTCACGAGCTGGAACGAAAATAATTGCATCGTGATTCTTCCTACCTCTTCGTCTTCTCGCCCCTCTCCGCCCTCCCTTCTATCGCTCACACGCCCCTCTCTTCGATCCGGAGTCGAAGGTATATAAATCCTCAGGCGGGATCGTCGTCGAAAAATAAGATAAAAATCTCACGGCATATATCCGGGTTGAACGGGGGAAAATGGTGGAAAAGGCAAATTCCCGAATAAACACATCCGTGCCTCTTTATGACGGCACTTTGTGAATCCATCCCCGCTCGACGCGGTTGTGTACCGCGCGCATTATTAACTCAACCACCGGAAAATGTCAACGTAGGCAGAGCCCTTTTCTTATCTCTTTGCTTTTCTTTATTTTATCACTGCCGGCACCCTCTTCATCTCGCCCTTTATTTTTATCGTTTTGTTCGACCTCGTGCCACGAATCCAATCTGGAAATGATACCTTCCGCTGATTATCTTTGCAGAATATCTTCCGCGTATTCGCCGTTTTCCTTTCGCTGTAGAAACTGTTAAATATTTCGACAAACATGTATAACAATCGTAATCTTGTGATTTTCTAGAAATGTTATAGATACCGCAAATACAGACACGTCAGAGAACACGTCTATAGTGTGCATTCGAATATTTCATGTAGATCGATATAGCTATCCGCTTTAAATGCTTGATAATTTTAAGTTCTCTCCTTTAAGGAAACGGAAATCACGAAATCGGTTTGCGTACGCGCAATCTGGAATAGACGACGACTCGGCACGCGGAGATACGATATCGGATTTCCAAACGTTTTAATCACCGTTTTTCTTTTCCCCGTCGCGATTTTCTTTCTCTCCCACCGACGGGGAGGGGGAGTTCTCTCGCGGAAAGGAGTTATCACCGAAGGAAGCTACGGGCAACCGACGGTTGGCGTAGACCCGGAAAGGGGCTGGAGGCGCCCTGCGGGGGTTAAAACGACCCCCGCAGCCGGGGCTGAAGTCTGAAAGATAAGGTGCCCCTCTTCTCTTCTCTCGGCCTCCTAGATTATGGAATGGCACTTTAATTACACTAATGGGAGAACCAAATGTTAATTACAATTCGAAGTCTAAAAGAGAGACGATTCGCGGGTCCAAGGAAGAGAAGAAGCTTGGCGAGACGGAATAAAAGATAGAGGCTCCGTGAGGCGGGATGGCCCAGGAACAGAACGAGATGAGATTTGCCTGCGCAGGAGGGTTGCCTTCTGTGATTAGTATTATTTAATTAAAAATGCCCGATCTCTCACTATCATCTCTACGCGTAATGTCACGCGACAAGATTTCGAAACTCGCTGAGACGTAGTCGATTATTCCATGCTATTACATTGGCATTCATTGTGTCGTATCAGCCTGGGAAATCATAATATACGGCATCATTTAAACTCTACGTTGCGCGAAAATGGCAGTGCAAGCATCGTATTAGCGCCATAACGACGTAATAGCTTCCGCGTCTTTACAAGCATCATAGTTTCTGTTTTATTTTTCTTATTCTCAATCTTTTATCTATATATTATACAAAAAAATCCTATCAATGTTCCTTAGTGTCGCGAACTCATTTCATAAAAAATTGTGGTTCATTTTAATGGAGAGATTAACGCGGAAAGGTGGCATTGTTTTTTTAATGAACTTATAACGTATCTGGAATAATTAAAGTGTAAAATTTAATTAAATCGGTATTACGAAGTGATTAGGTTTCTTGGATGCTTTCACACATGCATTCATTAAAAACGTTTTCAACGTTTGACTGCAATCTCTTAGTGCCAACACGACGACACGCCGCGAGACAACGACGATGACGATGATGACGGCGACGGCGACGAGTATCGACGAGAGGCGATGCGGGTGTCGGGCGAGTTTCAATTTAAAGTTGGACGAACGTGTCGGGATTTCAATGTACAAAATGCGTATGCTAAACTCTTCGCACCCCTCGTGGCGCGCTTCTCTCCGTCTTCTCGGGGCTGAGAGCTCCGACAACCGGGGCCCTTGACGGGCGCCGGTGGACAAGGTCCACGCCGACGTTGCGACGGCAAAAATCAGCAAGTCTGATCAGTGGCGCCAAGTAGAAAGGGGCGCAAGTAGAACGCCGCTTGTTGTAGCATACCCGCACGCGGGACGAATGTCCCGCGTGCACTTTGAAGTTCGTACCCCAAAGGACAAATTACTTTTTCGAGGCGGTCACCCGGCCTTGAAACCCTTACAGAGCGCCCTTAGATCCCTTTAATGATCGCGGCTACCGATCGAAGGTAATGCATATCAATGGACGGGACGGTGAAACAAACGTCCGATACGCCGATAGTTCCTAATGACTTTCTGAATTTTACTTTTTAAAATGTCTTCCTCCGCGTCGCGGCTCGCCTTTTGAGCACCCTCGACGATATTATTACCGTGATTCAAAGGCTCAATATAAACTTTATAACGTTGGCCAGAATTACGGGTGCATCTCAATACAGCTTCAAAGGGTATTATTCTTTCGTCGATATACATTTTGTTAGAGAGAGAGGAAGAGAGAGAGAGAGAGAGAGAGAGAGTGCAGTCTTTATAATAATACACGTATTATACTTTGAAAAAGATTACATACTTTATGTAGTTATAAAAAATCATGATTTCAAATTAACTGTTCATAAAATTATGTTAACATTAATTATTGTTTTATAATTAATCATTATCTTGCCTTGATTATTTTCTGTTATCAAATGGTGAAACAAATGCATTTTTTAAAATTTAAGAACGGTTCCTTGCACGATTTGAAACGAACGTCGGTGTCCGGAGTTTCGTATTTCTTTATTTGTTGACCAATGTGTTAAAACGAACGTATTCATAAATCTACGTTTAAAGTATTCACACACTTATATATGCGTACGTGTATACGGGAGCATATATGCATACGTCGGGTCAGAAGGACGAAATAGATCGAAAAAGATGCTTCGATAGGACTCTGTCTTAGGTCGGCGAGAAGTTTTGCTTCAAGAGTTGGATTACCGCGCGGCTACGGGTGGATTTGAAAATTGCGGGGCCCCCAGGGCTCCTGGGTAGGACGGTGTGGCAGGGTAGAGCGTGATTGATTTTGCATACGACACAGATTGGACAGGTTTGAGAAATTGGACTGGCTTTCTGCCTGGTTTAGCCTCTTCACCTCTCTCTCTCTCTCTTTCTTCGTTGCTCTCTTGCTTGTGCCTACCCCCTTCTCTCTATCTTTCCTTTTCCATCATTTTCCTTCTTTTGCACTATGATACATTCGGACCTTGCGTTCGTGTATGTTACACGCGTGCGTGCATGTAACTCGCGTATACTCGCCATATCACGTGCGTATTTCTACGCGGGTCGAAGAAGGGTTCCCTCCCGTATCTCTTGCAGGGAATGTCGAAGGGGATTGGCCTTGAACGAGCGATTTGTGCGATCTTCGAGGATGTATTTATGAGCATTCTAGCCACCCCCGCCTGAACTTTCATATTACGCTCGCCATTTTAGAGAGTCAGTCTTGCGTGTAGTGAGTTACCGTACACAATATATACGCGTGCATATTTTTGCATTATTTCTCACTTTTTTTTCTTTATTAAATATTCTTTTACAATAATTTTATAAAATATAATACAAATAAAAACTGTAATGCAAATAACAAAAGATATAATTTCGTTAAGTGATTCATAGATCTTATATTCAAGATCGTCTTGAATTTATCTAAAGACGCTGTACGGAACATTTCGTTGGTTACGGAGTATCCAAAGGTGATCTTAAGACGATCTTGAATATAAGATCTGACTATGAATGCCGTCGACTGTGAACGCTGCAAGATACGCGAATGTTTCCGTACATTTCACGAATCTTTTCGTTGAATTTACACCGCATTAAATATTTTCCGTTTGTCTCGGCGCAAAATAAATAGGACTGTTACACGATGAGACTTTTTCACGGTAGATGGAAAACGTGCAAAATGCGCGTCTCAAAGCGGTACAACGTGTGATCATGCGGGAAGGCTGAGGAGGGATTGTTGAGCCATCCGGGGTCGCTCTCGTCTGGCGTTATCCGCCGACGTCGGAGTGGATAACAGGCCGAACGATTTATTCTAAACCTTTATCCGGGGGCGCCCTCCAAATTTATGAAAGAAGACGCCCGTTTAACCGACTCGCTCAGTCATCCCTCACCGCGGTGGTGAAGCCACCCTTCCCTCCCCTGTCTTCCACGCCTCTCTCCGTTACTCTCGCGGAGCTCCATCCCGCTTCGGCTTCTCCCTCGGCTTGGCTCGGCTCTCCCGCTGCGCTCGCATGTCAGCCCTTTATTTTATACCGAAGCGAGTCAGTCCGATTTGGTCCTAATATTAAAGGGGATGTCTTGGCCTCGGCACGTGATCGGGATGCCAAATCTCTCCGATACGACCGCGATTCTAGTCCGAAACGAGCTTCGGACAATTGCGAGCTACGACGCGTCGTGTTTCTTCTCGATGGTTGCGATTATGCATATTAATTCATTCGACTTCAAGGCAGCGCGTTACTTGATTAATTATACAACGCATACGTTACCTAAAATATAATTTTTTTAATAAATATAACTTATATTACTTTGTGATAACTGCAAATATATAACATAAGTATATATAAGTGAGAAATTAAAATTGAGATACATTTTTATGTATAAATAGAAAAGAGAGAATATTAGTTTCAGTTTCTATTTAAACGCAATATGATTTGTATATTTCTTATTGCGCGTTGAATCGGACATTACAGTAAATTTACACGTTTCTCTCAAGTAATTGCATTTATCTCACAAAGTGACACTTCACTCACAACGTCCGTACTTCTAATATAATAGCGATCAAAATAATGGATTTGAACGTTGTCATTTGCTGCTTACAAGTGAATTATTCGCTCGTTTTATGATTCCAAATAGCGCACTTAGGCTCGACTTTAGTCACGACACACCTGTCTTCCCACATTACAAAACTCGTTCTTAATATAGTACAAGCAATTAAAGAAATGCTTCGCTTATAAATTAGGATTGACGTCGGAGGAATAATTTCACGTAATTCGTTTCCTTTTGCAGTTATATCTGAGCAAAACACGGCAGGCTGCCTTCTCGGCCGACTTGCAGCAGTCTCTCTCACGAACAGTCAGTCCAACCGCACGCCAGCAAGGTAAGTTTTTACATTACTATTTTTGCAGCACGCGAGCCATTCTCCCTCTCTCTCTCTCTTTCTCTTCTGCTCTCATATTTTTGCGACCAAATGAAGAATGATTTATCGCGCAATATCATTCGGCCTGTGCTAGAATGGTCCTAGCCGTTTTTTCATCGCTCTTGCGAAACTTTCGGTGCACGTGCAATTTCATTGCTTAATATCCGAACGATCTATTTTCCTGTCTCGTGAGAGGATGCGTTCCGTTGCACCGACGAAATGTTACCCAGGCGTGAAGCTTTGATAAGAACTTTAGTTTATGTACATTTCACATAATAAAATTCACTCGTTTATTATAAGTTTCTAATTTCAAATAGAATTTTACTAAAAACTGGCTACTTGAATTTTTGCTCCAATTAAATTAGTTTCATTCTACCAAGAGAATAATGAATTATTTATTTTGTTAAACAATTATTTGAATTATTTTTTTCATAAATGATTTACGGACAAACTATTTCACCGAACGATTTTTTTTATATGTAATATATAATATCGTCCATCAAAAAAGGAAAGTTTTGCTGCTTGGCAATAGGGTCGTCTATCGTTTATCAATAAATAATCACGCAGCTACTTTTTTTTACGTCTTACGATTTTCATGGGCTCGATTGTGACAAGAAGAACGACGGTCGAAAGTACTTACGGGACTTTCGCCACATACAGTCCCTCGACGGAGAATGGCATAAATAATTTAATGAACCGGGAAATTGATGTGATTATGCTTCCTAAGAATAACGTCCTGCTTCCAGCGGGCAAGACGCGCGCGGAATTTAAGAACGTAACATCACGACAGTGGTATCAGGGCTTTCATCCGGGGCAAAAATCGCGTCGAAAGTGATCTCTCATGATAATGGCACGTACTGCGATCAAACTTTTTTCTTTCCCCTTCGTAGAAAATAGTTGTGGACGCGAGTACGCCGCCGTCTATATACGGGCCGCGATTATAAGCGACCTCGGTCACTTTTCTGTCTATGCGTTCTGGCTGAATTATCAACGATTCGTTTCCCTTTCCAATCGCATTGGAAAGGAGCTACGATTTAGTCAGAACTTTTCAGTAGATAATATTTCGAATGTATGAATTACGCGTAATCATTTTTACTCGTTTATATTATATTTAAGGATATTTGAGTCATAATTCAACAATCGTAAGTAAACAAACTAGATTTACATACAAGTATTTGTAGTTTTAGATAAAAATTGAGGTTAAAAAATAGATATACTACACGCGAAAGATAAAATGGAGAGCTTAGCTTTTCGGTTGAAGCATTGCTGATTGATCTTCGTAAATCCACTTCACTACTGAATTCCGATCTGCATTGGAGCCTCAAGGGCCGGTCAAACGGCCGGGCTCGGCGCTTTCGGAAAGACGAGCGGCGCTCGAGTGCTGGAAACAAAAGCCCGACGTTTCAATTAGGCCCTTTATTAGTTAGCGATAATAGGGCCAGCAGCGGTCGGACCGACACTGGTCTGACCGGATGGCTGGTTGGCGCTTAACCGGAGGTTACGGTGGCTTGTTTGCGCGGATCCGGCTCTCACGATATTAAGGGCTGACTAGGCAGTCTCTCTACCTCCTTGATGTTTAGAATCACCCTTACCGGCGCTCTCGTGGCCCTTTCTCGGATCCGGGCTGGGAGAAAGGCCGTCGGAATCCTCGCGCCTTGCTGGGCCGCGCCGATTGATTTTCTTGCGCGTTGTACAAGTTCACGAGGATAAGCGGAGAAGTCGAGAGAGACGCGGCTCTCCGACGGTGGACGGGTGGAGCGACGAGGCGCGCAAGAGCGAGGAGAACCGGGGGCGAAGCGGTCGAGCCGGGAGGAGGAATTTGTCGCTGAGGAGTGCAGGTCGCAGCAGTCGCCTGCGGCGAGCCGCAACGATCCTCTCGTCCCGTCTGTCGCACTTTACCGCACGATACCGGAGAGAGTGAAAGAGAGAGGAGAGAAGGAGAGGGAAAAGGGAGGGGGAGGGGGAGGGAGAGGGAGAGGGAGAGAGAGAGAGAGAGAGAGCAGGCTGCTACTGCTATTGCTACGGGACCGTTCGAAACTAACTTAGGGCCGCTGAAACTACACTCGCTTCCCGCGCCGCAAAACGAGCGGCACGGCTAACAAGGCGGGTGCACGAAATACATTGGATATTGATTCGCGAGGGAGAGACGACGGGGCAGAGCGCTCTGAGAATATTTCTTGGACATTCAGCGCGCGATAAATAGAAAGTACGACTCCATGCGCCTGGGAGTTGCAGCTTTTAACGTTATCCCCCGGTTGGAAATTTGTAGAATAACAGCATGCGCTCTGTGCTGTGACACGTGTCACGACGCGTTTGCTGACCCAGCTCCAAACGGCAGCACGATGTTGATTAATCTCCAGAGCTGTAACACTCTAAAACTGGCTCTGATTTATCGAAATGCCGTAGCTATCTTAATTTGCTTTCGGAATTGACGCGCAATTGATCCATCGCGATGATCCATTAACGCGTATATCGCAGTAATAAACTGGCGTTCTCCATGTTGTCGCGCGCACGGCTGTCCACGTGGCCTGGCAAATTGCATTTATGTCACGTCGTCTCGATCCATGTAGTCCGCAAAATCGGTTTTAGTGTAAACGAGGAAAGCCGGGCTAAGGGTCTCCGGGCTGGGTGGGTAGGTGCGGCGGGAGAATGGCTGCGACATCTTGTATTGTCAGATCCCAACGCGACAAATTCATAATTGCGTTAATGCGGGTACGGCGAGGGTTCTTGCCGCAACCACCGCAAGGCGCGCCATGGCGTCTTGCGGCTGTAAGAGAAGACGATATAGCACACAGAAGGGGGCGAGGCGGGTCGAGCGGCGGGAGGCGGTGGAGAGCGGTCCCTTCTGGTACGGGCTCGTTAATCTTCGGAGGATTACGCCAAGGAAGTATCGCCATTGTGCCGGGCGCTCCTCTTCGAGTCGATAATTATTAATTAAATTGGCCGAACGGGCCACTCCGCGATTTATCGACTTATCGAGCGCGATTTTACGGCGATACCGCGGTTAGGAAACATGTAGCAAATTTTTTTTAAATAAATATCTAAGTTTGCCAACGTGAACATGTGAACATCAGCATGTTTATATACTAATTGGATTAATTCTACATATGGCAAAGGGTTGACTGGCATACACTCTCAATAATTAGATTTTACACTTGAGCCTCTTCACGTTTTCTCTCCATTACATAATTTTTTTTTACGAAGCGAGAGTTTGCTTATAGTCACCAGTGATGAATAAAAATTAAAACGGGAAACTTACAGCCACCACGACTGGCATATTCCTTTGTTTGTTTAATACAACGTTTCGACCCTATCTTTTGGGTCTTTATCAAGTAGTACTAAGTGAGTCATCGTCGTCACATAAGACAGAGTCGATTTACAAAAATACGTGTACATGTGAGCACTGCTGGGCTCGAACGCTCGATAAGGATCCAAAAATAGGGTCGAAACGTTGCATTAAACAAACAAAGGAATATGCCAGTCGGGTTGACTATAAGTTTCCCGTTTTAATAATGTTTTTTACTATAATTAACAAAATTGCCTAATCGAGTTATAAAAATTATAATATTATTCCACCACGGTTATTATATATTCTATTTCTATTTCAATCAAATGTACGTTTAACAAAACGTAGATGCTTTCACGATATTACAATCAGGCAGAAAAGTTAGTTTGCACTCCTCATACCCGCCGGGATTAAACCAATAGTCCGGTCGTTCCAAGCGTCGGAAACGCGCCGACCAATGCTGGAAATGAAAGGCCGGCCGTGAAAAAGCTCAACTTGTAGGTGCTTCATTTCAGTTGGCCGTGGACAATTGAATCATCGTCAAATCGTAGCGGGAGGGTCATCAAATCTGCACGAACGGGCACGACGAGAGAGAAAGGGTTGCACGCCGGCCGGTCGGCACGGTCGGTCGGGAGTGAAGAGGATGGAATTGCGGAGGAAAGCGGGAGAGAACGGCGACGAACGAACGGGCCGAAATAAAACAGTGATATCGAGGCATTTCACGCACGAGCGAGAGCGTTTAGCAGATTCAACGTGCGTGCCGGCACTCCGCCGCGTTTCCCTGCCGCGGTGAAACGTCCCTCTCTCGTTTCCCTCCCACCTCGATGGCACTCTCATTCTCTCCATTTTTCTCTCGCTCGCTCCTCTTAGCGCCGCTCTTTACCCTTTTCTCTCTTGCTCTATCACCCTCGCCATGGGCCTCGCTGAAAAATACTGCTCTCGCTGACACCTGTAGCTTCGACATTCTACATATGTGCGCACGTAGCACATCGAGCTGCCGGCGTCGACGAGTGGAAGGAACGAAGAACGATGAAATTGATAGTAGATGTCGAAAATCGTCATAAAGCCCGTCGAGCGTCAAAAAAATATCAAGCGTGTGATCGAATAGCGTAGCTTATTTCGACCGAACTATTGCGACAGGCATTTAATATGTCGAGAAACAATCACCTCGCATATTATAGCAGATCACACAAACTTGGTTTTTACAGTCAACTGATAAGCTTCCTGGTTTCACTGTGTGCCGTTACAATTCGTTGCTTCAGAGCAGCTTGGCTCATAGTTATAATTTATCGAAATGCTTACGAGGAATTCGTTATTGAAGATCAAAATTAAACAAGATTTCTATTTTGGATTTTGTAGCAAAACTTTGTATCGTTTTTCAGGCGCGCTTGAGGGGGTTGTTAGGAAAACAAGTTTCACAAGTGGTAGAGTGTGCAGGATAAAATCAATCCTTATAATTATTTGCGATTATATTTTTTTGCTGCAACCATCTACTTTGTTCTACACGTCATCTTATGGCTAGATTGCTTTCTGGTTCTCTATGTAGGAACTCTACTATTATATGATTATGACGATATGTATTAGGTGACAATTTCGATCGTTTCTTTTGAGAAGCTTCGATTTATGAGAGAATCTTTAAACGTTCACGGGCTGTTAACTATTTTAAATTGAAAAATGAACATATTGATAAAGTGGCGTTGTGTAAACATAGAATAAAACTGAATAGAAGCAATCGCCTTCAGTTGCTAATCAGTTGTCAATCGTTGCGAAATCTAATGAAAATATATTGTCGGCATTTTTTTCAAAATTGTGCAAATTAATTGTCTCATTATTGTATGTTATATGTGAAGCGGCGTGATTTTACAATTGATTCGTTTGATAACATCTTTTGATATATGCAGTACGTTTGACGAGATAATCCGTCGATTATTTTTAAAGGTAAAAAGTTGTGTTACACGGGAGTATTCGTGATGCATTTCTATTGACACTGATAAGGAAGCGAAGGCGAATCCGCAACGTCGAACAATTAATCGATACGGTATGTTGCGGAATCGCGAATCTACCACGCTTCGAAAACGACAAAAGCGTGCGAATAGAGGGGTTGCCTCGTCGCGGGTGACCGACAACGGGCGCGCACACGAGCAACCCCTAACGCGGGCGTGAAATCAGGCGCCGGCCAGGACGTCCGCTCGACTCGGCGGCTGGCGGACAATAAGAATCGATATCTTAATTAACGAACGCCGGTGGGTCCGATGAGCGAACTTCTCTCGTCGGGCAGAAAGGGGAAGCGGAGGGATGTGAAGGGACGGGGAAACGGGGGAACGAACGTAGGGAGATCCGGACCCGCGTTTTCGATGGGATAGCAAGGACGGCGGACGCCTGACCGGAAGCGAGAGTCTGCGGAGCCCTGCGGACCTCGTTCTACCGGAAGCGCCATTCACGCGGCCCTCTCGCTCTCGTCCGCCTCTTCGCCGATGCGGTCGTTCGTCGTGGTTGTCGTCGTCGCCGCCGTAGTCGCCGACGCTGATACGTTTTTGAATAAACAATACAACTTCCCCACGGCCGCAACCCTCGAAAAAGTTTGCTCGGCGGTGCCGTTAAAAAAAATATCCGCGGCTCGATGACGGCGAACTCAATTTTTCTGTACAATATTGCTCGTGCTCGCGACATGCTGGAACATTTCGGCGTTTAGTAGAAAAAGATAACGTGAGAGTTAAACATCTCTTTTAGAATACTCTAAAGAGGCTTGATATCTAATATAAATCATGGCTAAAACTTATATCATAACAAAATGATCGAAGTAATATCTATGTTTCTTTTTAAGTTTTTGGTAAAATAAATATACCAACAGTTGTTGATATTTTGACATGCAGATAATAATCAAAAGGTCCACTTTAGCGAGTTAAATATTTCCATTGACATTTCGTGAAGATTTCCGTATCTTACGTAAACAATATTTTAACACGAATTACGATGGTGAGCGGAAATACACGGTTCCTTCCGTTATAACGAGCGTCTCTCGTCTATGACGAACCGTTCTGGCGGCGCCATATTCCCGGAGATTGAGATATCTCCGAGAACGTCCGACTCGATTAATATCGCCGCGAAGGAAACGAGCGAGGCTGGGTAAATTAACGAATTGGAGGGCGCCCTTTCCAAGACGCTTTTACCGCGACTGGCTAATCCGATAAAGTGACAGCTTCGCACGAACCTCTTTCCTCACGCTGACATTCCGCCCGATGGGATATGACACTAAGTATTCTATATTGACTAATAAACCGCTATTCTCCGTGGTCTCCCCGCTAAGGAAGTCTTGCTCCTTACTTTCTTTTCGTAATGACTGTTCCCTGGGTCTGTCTTCGCACTTCACAGACCTGCAACGCGTTGTGTTGTATTTTCACGCAACGATTTGGTCTAAAAGGACCGAGTTCTTGAAGCTGTTCGTGCGTAATTCAAATAAGGGACTCATGTACACTTCCCTCCTCCACCTTCTCGCGACCGTTCACACTCTCGGTGTTTCCGCTCCGCTCGCTCGGGAATATCCTGGCGCAGGACACAGCTGGAGAAACCTCGTCAAGGCCGCATTGGTGGACGCCTCAATCAGGACTAGCTTTAGAACCCAATTTCACGAGAGAGAGACTATTTGCGCGTGCTTTGGCCGGCAGTAGGTTTGACCTCTCGTTAATCACCAAAGGACCCGAAGCACGAAGGCGAGTCGGACAAGCTGTGTAGTTGACCGCAATGGCTGACCGTTGGCCCGGTGGACAAACCCTTAAGGTTACCGAGATACAGAACGCTACTCTGATAGCGCATTTTAGGGAAAGCCTGGAAGTAAAAGATCTCACTTGGTTTTCCGTTGCAAAATTAGCCCGTGACCGCTTGTTTAAGGTGTCAGCGCTGGAAAATGATATCGGCAATCTTCAAAACTGCTGGAGTGCATCCGCATTAATCGAACTTGTTGGATGAGTCAATATTTGGGTTGCAAGCGATACGTTTGCCACTGTAAGCGATACGTGCAATGATTTCACGCAGGTTGAGGCATCGCCTCGAGCAGTCCTCGTTGGCTTGTACACGACGCCTAATCGCTGTATTAGCTGGCTTTGTGGTTAAGCTATGCTATTGCCGAATTAGGGGTGATTCGCTTCGAAACACACCCTCCCGCGTTTGTGCCGTTTAGGTGAGCATAACGCGCGTTTGTATTTGCAACATTAGCCTTGCTAAGTTGTCTGCAATATTTCGGATTTCAACTTTGCGGAGTCGTCACCTTCGGTACCTTGAATTTTCTACGCGGGCACATTCGTAGACTCCACGTGCATTTGTTAGTATACCTTACAACAGAGTGCATTTATAAGTATACGGAATATATCAGGTTTCAAACAATACTGAACTATAAATCACAAGCTTTATTATCATTTTTTCCAGCTAGCTTTTTAAAGAAACTACAGTGTTTCTTATGCTATGATGTACAAAATCTTTAACTAATTAAGATATCAAGAGACACAGTAGAGTCTCGTGTCAAGTATAATGGCAGCGAGAAGCGCGCGCGAGCGCGCGAGAGACCGTTTATTATGCAGAACGCGTGATCAGGTATTAAAGTAAAGAGCAATGGCAAATAATAAATAGGTAGCTTTTATTTGCACGTTTTACAGAAACAATCGTGCCAGGCAAGCCATTTTCATGAAATTTGACGATATATGGTTTCAGGCAGATTTACATGGCATGCTATATGTCGGACCGCCATAGTCTCTTGGCGCATATCGTTTGTTGGTTTTGCGGTATACCATAACGCTGCCTTCCTCGTAACCTCTTTCCCTCCTCTTGGGAAAAGCGGGCTTTCGGCAACATCGTTCAGTAAAGGGCTCCTTCCGCTACGCCGCCTGCGTATTAGACACGAATAAAATCTGATCACGGTTTACGAGATTCCTATAAGTCTACGGTATCCATCAGAGAGGGAACGAGACTATCGAACTTAAAAATGTTTATAGAACATTTGTGTTTGAGGAGAAAATTTTCTTTCATTTACAAACCTGCACATGTCTGACAATACTATTCTTATTAACAAAAAATTGTTCTATTCCGCGTGAAAAAGATTGAGTTGAAAAATGTTAAGTTGCGAAACCGCTGTTTCGAATGTCATTACTACTTTCTGATTTATTTTAATTTAAGTTGTCGTTGTTTGATCTCATTGGTGTTCGCATCAACGCCTTCAAATCATTGCCTGATTACGTTGGATAAAAAGCCCAGCGGTCCCCTTCGGGTGCAGCTTTTGACCTCGGCGTGAGTTCGACCGCAAGATCCACGCAGGAGAACGAGACGGATAAAGGTGGAGAGGAGGTGCGAGAGAGAACAAGCGGAAGCACACCGCGGGGGATAAACAGAGGTGACGTAATTACCGAGATTAATGCGGCCTTGAGCTTTCGGTGGCAACCGAAGCTCTCGGTGCTTGCTTTTATCTCACGCAGCTATCATCCGGCCCCGCGTCTCCCTCTCCAAGTCCCCGCCCCCTTCGCCTCCGGAAAGTAATTTGAGGACGAGAGGGAACGGTTTTAAATTTTACTTATCCGTGGGACTTAGATTTACTTGCGTTGCTGACGCCGCGGGCGGCCAACTCCGTTTTTTTCCCCGGCAATGTCTGTCACAGTGCGAGTTCAGTCTTTGCACAACGCGTAGGCTAAATTTAAAAAATGCTTCGGGACAATCAGTTGCGATCTAGACAAAGATAAGAATATTGTTGCGCTCGCTTACAGCTGAAAGCGCATGCTGAACGAAAGAGACTTTATCCGTATGATAGCGACAAGATTATTCCACGTTGAAGTTGTTTGTTGAATCGTGCTGTTCGTGATACAAAACAGATGCGCGATGAAACAGTAATTTGAAACAGACTGGTCGAAATTTGTGAGTTTTTCGTGAGAATCTTTTCTGCCGGACGATAGTTGAGAAGGAGAATTTTCGCTGACACCCGGCGTGGCTTCCTGCAGCAACTCTCTCCGGGCGTCGTGAGATTTTCCGTAGACGACACCCGTAGCGGCGCTCGGGCGCCGAGATTTCTCCGTCTCTCTTCGCAGGCAATCTGAGAGGAAGGAAGAGAAAGCGAGGGGGTGAGCGAGGGAAGGGAAGTTCTTCCTTTCACCAAAAACACCGGGTGCGGCTGCTCTTCCTCCCGCACTTCATAGAAGAGGGCCACTATTCACGTCGCCTCACCGGCACCCCTTTCTTTCTACCCCTCACCGTCGTAGTTCGCGTTGTCGTCGTCGCCGTCGTCGTACGCCGGGGTACGCCGTTGCCTGTTCGAGACAATGATATCGCAGGAAAAGAGGAGAGCGTCTCGGCCCGCTTTACAACTCCCGGCGGGGCCGACGTTACCGGGGCGAAATTAATATCATAAATAATATCGTAAAAAAAATAGAGCCCGCAGCGCCCGCCGCCGTCACGCCGGCGTTACCGCGAAACGTTTCTCTCGCGTCTTGATAAAGAAAACGAGAGGAGCGGTTCAGAGAGAGCGAGAGAGGATGGGGCAGACAGAGAAAGTGAGGGCGAGAGAGGAAGAAAGAAGGGGATCGGCGCGAGGAAGCGTCTCCTTCTTAGGGGAAGTCGAAGTGCCAGTAAGATCTCGGATTAAGCCGAGCAACGTACCAAGCGCTTTCTCAGAGCACATAATCTTGAAATGCGACAGCTTTATTTTGAGAGAATTTGAATTCATTTTTATGCCACTTTTAGTCGTGGGATACAGCGTGCCTCGAAAAGGAAACATCTTCCGCCACTGTACTGTCATCGTATTAAAAATAATTGATCTCTTAAACGACACTCTCGAGATATCGGGTGGTAGAAGAACAAACAAGTTGTTTTCCTTTTCGTGTATCGAGAAAGTTGGTACAAAATACAAGTAAATACAGTTACATAATATTGCGTCGTGCTTTTATCAAGCGCGTAAAAAGAGGCGCCTTTGTTTAAAAAATATTAAAGTCGAGCTTTAAAGATAATCGCTGTGGATCGGCCCGCACTATATTTCAACGTTAAATCGCTTGATTGCAATGTAATTGCTATCGAGATCCACTACATCCGTTGTATCAATTTCACGCCTTATAACTCTCGATCGTGCATATTATGCGTCGTTTGCTACGCATAGCATTAGGACTTGCCTTCCTTCGTCTCTCATCCATTTCCTCCTTCGTAACTCCTAACTAACAAAAGCTCCGTATATCCCGCTCGTGCTCGGGACGACAACTGGCTGCGATACACGGCGACGGGTATATATCGTCGGCGCGTGTTACGGTCGTAGCCACCCTTCTCCTCGCTCATGTGGCTTGATGTTTCTCGCCGAACAGCAATATAATCACCCTGATGGCACAAAGCGGCCACCCCTACGGCGGCAGCCTCGCCGCGCCTTCCGCGCCATCAAACGCTGATGATACAGACGATACGACGTATGTATACGCGACGACGCTAATTCGCGTCATTGTCACCGTTTCTTGCACGAGACTAGGCGAAGCCACAGGTAGCTGGGACTCACCCTTGCACATTCGCGTTGCTGTCGTTGTCGTTTGTCGAAGACAGGCGTGAAATATTGTCTGGATACGCTGACAATCGAGCTTCTAGTCGATGATACTTGGAGTATTGTTCCGCTAAGAGAAAAGACGGATTCTCTAGATTGCGGTGAGGGGCGAGGTGATATGCATGTGTTATGAATAGTTGACAATTATTTTGAGATGCCGCTGAAGTGTGTAATAATCGCCACTTAACTGACAGTGACAAGAGAACTGTATCTATTTAGAATTATTACCGTGCAAATAGAATATTTGACGTCAACTTGTCTTTATCATTGAGCGACGAATTCCGCAAATTTATGTATTTTTTTCGTTCTTGGAGCACGTGATTGTGTACTGGATGATTGGTTATAGGTACGTTTTCAGTTGATATCGTTAATAAACATTTGACTTCAGAGACTCATTCATTGTTAGACGAGGGTTAATAGTGACGTCTTTCGAAGGAGTAGCCGCTCATTAAGATTCTGGTTGTTTGCCAGGATGTCGGACTTCGAAGATCTCTTCCGTGGGTAATTGCATCCTCAAAGGGTTAGTCATTGGAGCGTAGCCCGCGGCAAACCTAAGAACCTTAAATCTCTCGAGAGCATCGCGCCTTTTCGTCTTCTCGGGGGAAGAACGTCTTTTCCTCGAGAAGTAGGGTTGCCGTCTAATGGAATTAAAACTAAGCCTACAGATAGCGAAAGTGTCGGCCGTTTATCACGATAAATATCTTGTTAGATATTCTTGTACCTGTTGACTGATGCGCATTCTGTCGTCGAGTGCTTATCAGAATTTCCTCATTTAAACGTAGGCATCCTTAGCTGATTTCATTTATCCGAATGACCCGTCTAATACTTGAGCTGGAGAAAAGGAACGTTCCTCACTTGCCATTAAATCTGTGTTGCTTTTTACTTTTCGCGGAAAATTAACTTTTTCCCTTCAGGATTCGCTCGGGCAATTCGGTTGAATATATGAACGATCATTGCATCTGGAACAAATGGGTTAGAAACTATCGGCGTGCGCTTCCAAGTCATCTAACACGTTGCCAGATCAAATTGGCCTTGGCCACGAAAATTTCCTACGCGATATAATTGCTAATATCTTTTTTCTCTTTCCATAAGCGTAACGATATGTAACATGTTATTTTCCAAACGTTACACAAATGTTGTACATAATTTTTTGATAGTACCCGTAGAAAAGAATATAAAAATGATATTAAGAACGAAAGGACTGTGAATTAAGTCGGATAGTCCCTTTAATTTTGTGAAAAGTGCACTTTAATCTGGTGACGTTCATCAGGAATCTCCGCTGTGTCTCCCGGGTAGCACAATAATTGCCACCTTGAAAGTGGTACGAGATATCCCGAGGATATTGAGAGTACGGCGTTTTATTTTTAACCATCCGGCTTCGGGCGTCTTGCTGCGACCTTAGTGGCATCGTAAACCGTGAGTACATAAACGAACTCAGTCAATAACCGGCAGCGCGGAATCTCCCACGGGCAGGACTTTACTACAATTCGCATTTTCATGGCGGATGGAGTTACGGTTTATTAAAGGGAAAAAAGACTTTGACGTTTGTACTGTGAATAGCTGTTTTTCGTACGCGGTGCCGCAGAGAATGCGTCTGGGCATTGACGATGAAACTTTAGGCTTTGCTAAATTAGGATCGAAGCAAGAGTGGCAAGAAAGAGTTTTATAAATTGAGCAAGAATTAAAAGTACGACGAACGGCATTGCACTAGACAGAATTATGTCTCTGTGGTGATTTTTATTAACGTATTTATAGAAATTAGTTCCAAATTTAACGATCTCTTCAAAGGAAAATTGTGAAAAACACTCTCTCGGAACTTGACATGAATGGAAATAATTTTTTAATCCTTCGTCTAATGGAAATGCCGTCCGAAAGCAAATCTGCGTTAGAAACCGCCGTGGGACACGATTAATTATGCCGGTGAAGTTGACCCTTGTCTTCGCATATCCCACATTTTATTGCCTTCTACGGGCTGTCGCACGCGGTCGCGCTTAGGAGACCCGACAGTTTCGGTGCTACCGAAACGGTAATGCGCGAATGCCGGGAATTCAGAAAGGTACCCCGGGTCCCTCGGCTGGATCTTGGTGGTGAATTTGCGCGCCATAGAATTCGCGAGCTATTCGTGGAGCGCGAATTTTCCTCGATAGGTCGCTAGGTTGGCCGGTACATCCGGCTAGGATAGCGAGAGATAACTGGGCCGGCACCGAGAGACCGGGATGAATAATGAAGTGAGTCGCGCTTCGCCCGGAAGGCCAGAGATTCACCCGGGCCCGGTCTAGACCCCCCGAGATTAGCCCTGAGTTATGGCGTTAAGATCACATCTAATTGTATCAGTTCGGGCCACCCAAACCGGCCTCTATCTACCTATCCATCTGTACCGGCCCGCGTGCTACTATAACCTGCTTACTCGGTCCTCCTTCCGCGTCTCTTCCGCGCCATTGACCGGGACCTTAAACGCCGACCGACCATCGATTTGCTTAATCTTGCGCTTTGCGAGGACTTTACCAACTCGCGACTCCTTCTCTTCCGTTCGACGACTTCGCTCGACGCGGTTTACCGGGATCCGTGCTCTCGCCCCGACTACTTATCAGGAAGATTCTCTTTCCCCTCTCTTAGTCTTTCAGTGTTTGTGTTATTAATTGAATTTTAGTGTCCGCTTCGGTACAAGTTTTGAGTCGTGGCAGGTGAAGATGATCGAGTTGCCTTAGTTAAACGAACATTGGGCTTTGTAAATCGTAGCGAGCGATACACGCGATTATAGTACGCTATTTGTTACGAGGATGTGTCTTTATAATACGATCATATTTCGTGGCTCACTGGCAAAATAGGCAAGTCCTTAGGCATTTCTGATCCTCCTTTCTTCTGGTTAAATACCTAACGTCGCTCCGGGTTATCTCCCAGCAGGAGAGAGTGTTGGGAGAGGAAGCGACAAGCAAAGAGAGAGAGAGAGAGAGAACACGAGTCTATAATGGTTTCCTTGAAGCTCATTCGCGTGCTAGGACAAGATCGTCTACCTCGCATATAGTTTCCCCATCGGTTCGAACACATACAGGGTGTACCGATTACCCAAAATCTTAAAGACTGTCAAATATCATTAATTATCTAACTAAAATATAGAAATAAAAGGTTGAAAAAGGCACAATGTCAAAATAAAAGGTACAGTTTTGGCTACAATTTTAGTTGAAAACAGTCGTAATTTAAAACGATACCAATTGTACAATTTAGAATTCTCCAATGTGTGAGAAATGTTTGGAAATATTTGTCTTTTTAAGCAGTGTTATGAATTTTCTAAGGTCCGCGTCTCCCTTAGACGTTCATTCGATGAATACGGCAAGTTTAATCACTTCCAGGATGCCGACTTTGTGTCGGCATACCACGATGCTTTCGAGTCACCTGATAAGAGCGGTTGGGCCAGAGATATTAGTAAGTTTGCGCTGGGAAGGAGGTGAGAACTAGAGGAGGACTAGCGCGAGTAGCAGAGAGGCATTAGAGGTCGGGGATGATCACTGAGTACGCGGCACTAATCAAGACGCATGATTATAGGCCCCAGAGAACCCTTGAGTACCAGGCCACCGTCATTCCTAGCCAAAGAGGAGCTACCACGTACGTTTTCCGCGCCCTCGTTGTCGCCGAACTGCAGATTACAGGCCGTCGCTTTTTGACGCATCGTCGTATCCTTCTTGCATTCTAATCATCTAATACCTTCGAATGGCATTTCGAATTTTGCCACTGCTTGGAATGCGTGCGCGCGTTACTGTTAGACGGCAAAGTCAAGGGGTCTTAATCGGAACTGATAATATTAGACTGATTACATCGTGCCTGAATTATATAGCAGTCATTACTGAGTAACATACTTATTATTAACACTTTCGGCAAATGCTCGCCGAGCTATAAACGTTAATAATAGAGCACTAATAAACCGTGGATACATTAAACCGTGTGTAATCCCGTTAATGGATCGTTACTCGTCGCTCGATCAATCGTTAAGCACTGTTGGCGCAATTGCGACCATCGGTATCAAATTGTCGGTACTGCGCTTCACGATTATTGTATCGCTGTCGAATAGTCCTCCTAATCGATCGCGTCGCCCTCCTTTTAGTGCCATTTAACCATTTCTAAGAGTGACAATTTGTCGAACAGCCGTCCTGCGTACAATTAATACCTTTCTCGTTTCCAAGTGTTACGTACGCAGACATGATTTTCATGATAAATTTGATTAAAATTCTCTCCGTGTGTAGAAGTAGCTTTAAACGTACGTGCTTATTATGTTTTTGCGTCTATAATTAAAATATAATTAAAGTAAAATTTAATCTATAGTTATAGTGCAACTTAATAACATATAAAAATAACATATAAAAATTCCCCGGACTTTAATCATTTACGTCTCAAGAACAACTTAACGACACGTCGGCGAAGTATCTCGTGTCCCAAAAAACAGTGTTTAAGTTATACTTTGGCAATGATGTTACGATTTACTCTACTATTATCTGAACGATCGGCGCCACTTTGGTTAGCTCATTAGATCAGAGACGACTGTCGAAGCAATTAGGATCCTCCTCGCGATTCTCCTCGGGGAGGTAGTGCTCCTGTTGATCCGGTCGTAGCGCCAGAGGAAATTTCCCGACCTACGGTTCTATTTGAGGTTGCGCTAAGCAAGTTAGCACAACCCCAACGTATCGCGTTAAATTATGCTCAGAAGCGCTGTGGCTGCCGCGGATATGTGCGTACACGCGGGCGCGCACGCACGTAATTACGGTAAGCGGCGCGCATTTGCCGGGGAAACCGCGTCTCAGAAAGCCCATGGCGTTGTCACGCGACGGCCTGCGTCGGGCCCCGGGAAAAGGGAAATCATCCGTCTCCATTTTCTTCAGCTGTCGGATCACGCGGCGACGTCCCGAACGTCACGCCGTGATAGGGAGCGAAGAGAGGCGCGCGGCGACGTGGACGGTGAAAATATTATACCTTATAAAGTAGATGTTATCCTGCAATGCTACACGCCAGAACCGCGGCGATACGCTCGGCCGGCGGGCATCGGGTATTTTCTCGTCTGCACACCGCGAGAGAAAATATTTTAAACAAAAAGTAAATCGCGAGTGCGTGCTTGTAAGTGGAAAGCAGCCGGCGATAAAGTAAAAGCGTATAACAAACAATGTCATTACAAAATCTATATGCATTTTTTTTACGCAAATAGATAATTGACGGAATGTAACGGTAGCTTTGTGCGGCTCGTTTTGATTACATCGAAGATTATATTTTCGACGTTCTCTACTCGGTATCCCACAGTCGTCTGCACGTAGACAGCATTGCTTTATATACCGAAATCGGATTCTCCGGTGGATCCAGTCGATCTCAAGGCACGTGCCGACCGATCTATGGTTTACTCGCAAAGTTTCCGATTGCGCGGCACAAAGAAGTTTGCGAATAGTTGCCGGGCTACATCAGACGACGTACAAAGGAGGAATCCGACGTTTGTAGACGGAGAAAGAAGGAGAAAGCTAGAGGTAATGAAGGGACAAAGGACGGATACGGAGAGATAGAATCTGGTGGAGGGATAGCTGGTTCGTTAATCTTAAGAGCGTCGGATTCGCGATTTCGGGCAATCGCATGCCATGGTGATCCCTAGGCACATATAGGAGCAAAGGGTCAAACAAGATTGATCCTTTTCATCGGGCTAAAGGCGTAGGATATCGAATTCACTTAAATGAACGATATGTTTTGTTCACCGAAGCTCGTCTACTGGAAAATATCTACATAAATACGTGATTTATAATAATATCATAAACTAGGTGTGTTTTATTGAAATCAGTTGACTTTGTTACAAAAATTATGTCGTCTATATGAAAGCAGTTAAAAATTAGATACCTGAAAAATGTGTTGCACTTTCAACGAACTAAAAATAAATGGAGGTTTCAACCCGCTGCGCATCATGCGTCATTTTAGATGAGATCTATTGCCGAGAAGAGATTATAATAACACTTTGCTCCTGAATACTCGATGCACTTTAAGCACGTCGGACTCGCGATTGATCCTGCAAGTAAGAAGGAGTTGGCAGACTTCCGAGGTTAAAGAGCATTCATCACACCCTCCCCGGCCTCTGTCGGAGACATTTTCCATCCTGGAATCCATTGAAAGTTCTCTCGCATCAGGATAGCTGCCCGAAGAGCGTACGAAGTAACGTCATACCGTAGTGCCGAGGGGTGGCTCTGGCGCGCGTACGTGTGTTTGCTTTTATTTAAATTGTAAGTTAGATGCCATTCGGGATGAGGTGGTGCGCGACGAGGCTTTTAGTGAATGGGAAGAAATGTTTGCGCTAAATGATTCGTCCCCATATGGAAATGAAATCTGCGGCAGCCATCGGTCCGCACGACCGATCTCCAAAGTATCTGCCGGAGTCTTCGTCGCGACTCGCAAGTTTTTCAGGACGAGGCAAGAAGGCGTTTTACGTATGTATGAAGGAGGACGGAAACGGGATATACGCCCTGCGCTTTTAAGCGCGAGTTAAAGTACGCTCGAAATACGTGATCATCGCTGAAATTTGAGTACGCAAGATTTCCATACAGGCGATGGAGAGAAAAGTCTTGATTCGCTCTGAGCGGAAAATAGACAAGGAGAATTACAAAACTATTGTTGGAGAAATTTACTGTTTGATGAATGTATCATGGAAATGTATTCCGACAGCTTCTAAAATAAATCGATCGAAGCATACATATTAGATTGAATCGCATGAATTATGGTAACAAGCAGATATTTATTGCGGACTTTTGAAACATCAATCGCCACCGATCTCCGTTGTCGCCACCTCTCGCTCGCTGAGAAAGTTGCTAATGCGAAGCCACACACAGGGATTGTGCACTGTTTCGTCGGAAGCTGGGACGCAGGGACAGGAACCGCGCCCGGATTTGCATACTCGTCAGCTGTGCTTCCTTCAACTTTTCCTGCGGCATACCCTCCGTAGAACTCCGTGCGAACTCGGTGGTACGGGTATGCACTCACGTCGGGTAGAGCAACAGAGGAGGAGAGAGAGAGAGAGAGAGAGAGAGCGGGGAAGAGAGGTGGAGGTGTCGGGGACAGCCGTGTATTTCTAGTCCCGATTCATAATTGCAAATTTCCTTCGCCTTATTTATGCAGCCCGGTCTCATACCGAGCCCCGACTCGGCTTGCAGATTCGCTAATACGGGTCTGTCTACCTCAAACTCCTCCGGCTCAGACTCAGAAGACAAAGTCGGAAAATATTATGTATTTTTCTGCAATGGCCCTGCAATTTCCATCGTTGTGATCGAGAACGTTTTTATGAATATTGATGAATGAATGAAGAATGAAGAAGACTAAGAAAGGCGATGGATAATGTTATTATCGTCTCTAAGTAACCAATTACATACTTGTTATTGTGTAATCGGCCGTATATCTTCAACTTACTCCCACGGATCGGAATGTTCTCGCGAGCCGTGTACTTAATATCATTTTTATCGTACGTAATGGCTTGTACCGATCCATCGTCACCTAAGGAAAGCATGTCACTCGATGGCTTTACAAAGTGGCATCGAGAAGAGATTAGCGGCCCTTCTGCGTCCCGCGCCTCTCCCCCGATCACATATCGAGTTATGAGAATCTCTTTCACGAGTGTTACACGTGGGGAAGTCGGCTCACGTGTTCGCGGGCCATACATTTTCACTTTGGCGCACGTGTCGTCACCTTCGTCGCCTTCTTGCAGCCGTCGTCGATGTCGACGATTCGGAGCAAGGGAGAGGTTGGGGGACCTCGGCGAAGGGAAAAAAAAATAAGGCCTCTCTCGCCTGTTCGATACAAAAGCTCTTCTCCGCGTGCGTGCGGAAAGAAGAAATGGAGATACGATGATGCGTTCCGTTATGCATTATGCATACGCAAAAGAGGAACCGAGAGAGATGGTCGCTAACTGAAAACCGATTTCTACTACCGCGGATTCGGGCACCGAGGTCTCTCGCTTACAGAGGCGCGCCAAATTGTAAAGCGATCAATTCGTTCATAAAAAAAAAACAATAGATACCGTAGTAGAAGAACACGAAATTCTTTCCGTTTACGCGAATTGTCTGCGGATAATGAAGAAATATCAATTGACGCGTGGAAGCGTTAGATGAAGAAATCTTTGACATACAACGTAGATAAGCCGGCGATTTACTTCACTCGATTTTATCGGGAGAAATTTTTAATGCATAGTCCTTACAATTTCGACGGAGTTGCGACTTATCCAAGTTGCGACCATTGTTGCGATCGCCAACAATAACTCGGCTGTTGCTAATTCGCGCGCTCGAATTAACTTTGGAGCCATTTACTCGAAATCATAGACTCGGCGCGAGCCCAGTGATTTTCTCCGAAGCGGAAATGCGATTCTCTGCGGGTGATGCATAATACAGGAGAGTCGAGGGTACGCTCTTATAGCGCGCGCCTGAAGAATGTTAAAATTCCTACGGAGAGAGATGGCGTCGAGCAACCTCGCTCAAATATCGCTTTAGCGACGCCGCCGCGCCAGAGATTTGAACGAGCGACTCCTCGTTTATGCTATTCGTCGTCTATCTTGAAATATTTACCGAGCACCCGTCCTTCGCGCCATCAAATAAACGACGCGGGGGGGAAGTTATCGGATTTAATAAAAATTCGCTATGCCATCCATTTCGACGTTTCGAAATAATTCACACCGATTAATTGCAGCCGACTCCGACTTCTCTTTAAACTACGAATAATTGCAGCGGTAACTTAGCCAAATTATTTGTAACGATCGTGTTGGGAATAAAATTATGGCCGGCGCTGTTCGTATACCCCTTACAGATAGGAAATGTGAAAGTTGTGGGCTCTTTACATCTCGTTACTGACAGCAGTTTGTTTGCCGTAATCACGTTTGTTTTATGGGCCGTTATGTAGGCAGATACTTTAACTAATTGTATAATTGCTTCCAAGCCGGTCGACGGTGGCGGCGTCGCGTCGCCACCACGTCGTTTCCTGTTCCCGTCCGCTTTTTATACTACAGGAGGGGACGGCAAGGATGGTATCCGTAAACACGAGCGCCGTCCACATCCGTCCTCGCTTAATTGCACGATGTTTAATTAGCAAGATGTCGACAAAATGAGCGCAAATGATCATAGAGCCAGGAGTTTTTGCGAGGACTGAATTCTTTTTCAAACGTACCTCCATGTCGCACGGCAAAGTGCTAAAATTTTTCCATATCTAATACATCAAAACGGGGTTGCTTTCAACGTCGCTCTTGGATTCGCGAATTTCTGGGTGTTCTCCAATACACTTGGTAGAATCTTAGGATTGTTCCATCCCTTGAGACAGACCGAGAGGGCTCGCCGGCTTCGTCAAATATTTGCCCAATCACCGCGAAGACGTTTTGGTAACTCAACTGCCATGGATCGTCGTTCTTCTCGGTCTTATTTCTCATCTGCCAAACTGCGAGCAACTTCTCGCACGGAAAGCTGATGTATCAATACAAAGTGTTGATTTATCACTGCATCCAGCGCACACAGTAAGTTTATAAATGTGAGACAATAAATTTAATGGCTTCGTGCAAGAACTTAATGGATTCGGCGCGAACGTCACATGAGCGCGTTAAGTCAGATACCAACCGATCTCCGTTGCGTTATATTTAAAGTGATATTATTTCAAGAGACAGATTAAAATAATATTACTTGAAGTTTTAAGGAGAACGTCGGCCGACGTCCGATTGAAATAAATTAATGAATGTTTGTCGGCCATTGTTAGAGTTACTTTACGAGGTTCATGAGTTGCCGAGCGCAAAAAGAAGGACGAAGGTCTAAAGAGCAAGCGACATTCCGCCGGAGTTGCTCGCTTAATCAGAGCGAAGGTTTTTAGAGCCCCTTAAATCACGTAACGCGAGACGTCGCACGGGGCGAGAGGGGGGGGAGGGTGGCGGCTAGATTGAAGGTCGGTCGCGGTCTCGGCGGGTGGGAATTAGCCCGGCTGAATTGATCAAAGCTGTTTAAACGCGGTCTCTTATTAAAGAAATCCATAATCGCCCTGCCGCCTGAAAAGCGGCATCCCCGCCTCGTACCGGCTGCGAAAAACCAAACCAGAGTTTCCACTCCCTTAACTTCCAATCCCTCCGTTCTGTCACTCCGTCTTTTTGCGAATGTACTCCGTGCTGTCGAAATGGCGAGGAAAAGGCAAACGATAAAGTTACCTGGAAGCTAATTGCACGATACGCGTTTGCAGATATTACGAGCTGCTCTGAGACGAAGGGAGGACCATTACAAATAAGCTTTGATTTTATCCACAGAAGAAGTTATAATATTTTACCGCGATTTTATCACAGATCCTATTTATTTCAGTATTTAGAAGTACAGTTGACACGATGTACCACTTTGGTTCCTGAAGAGTTTTGAAACATTTATGACACAATTTACTGTTGTCCTCGATTTCGCACTAGACGTTGCATATTAAATGGCATTTATTTTGAACATCTTCTTCCCCATTTCTCATGATGTACTGCCATGAGAGATATTTTATCAATATCGATACTGACCTATAAATGTAGATTAATGCATATGATCTTTGATATCTTAATTTTATGCCGAGGCGTCTCTTATCTTTCCCAGAGTTGCGATAAACTAATCCACTTTGAGACACTTCACTTTTCGCCACCATAAAGAAGAGTCGTTCTTCAGCGCGTGGCCGTAAAGTTTCTCTCGTTTCGTTTCGCATGCGTTTGTTCTCCAGAGAGGGGCAATCAGCCGGGCGCAATCAGCTTCACGCTTATAACGTTTTATTATTACGAGCCTCAGCAACGCGAGGGTGTACGGACGGTATTTCGTACTTTCATTAGCAGGAGACGCAAAAGTGCGCCAGGCGTCGCGCCGCGAATCCTCGTCGTCGTCCTTCTCGTTGTCCTCCGCGCCGTCGAGCGCGCGCTCGAGGGCCGCGTTCGGTCGTGCGAGATTAGCAATTCATAGCCAAGCGCGGTTATTATTGTCGCGGTGGCGAGGGGCTACGCACATGCTTAACAGGAATGGCAGAGCAGGGTAGCAATAATGATAATTAAGAAGCATCGTAACGGCAGCATATTTGGAGAACCTACCCGACAACTTTACGCTCGCCTTCTTCGCTGCTCCCTTTTTCTCCCCATCTCTTTCGTCACCCTTGTTCTTTCTCTGTCTTACTCGGGCTCTCTTTCTCTCTCCCTCCTTCTTTCTCTCCACTCACCTAATCTCGAGGCCGACGCTTGTTAAAACGCCCGTGAATATAAAGAGTTGCATTATTAAAGAAGTTCGCGCGACTATAACAAAAAGTTTCGGCCGGCCCGTGTTGGGGGTAGAAGCGAAAAAAGCAACAAGCCGTGCGACGCGGGGATGGCCGAGGCAGAAGGGAGAAGCAGAAGGGAGAAGCGAAGAGGATAACAGAGGGAAAACGTGAGAGAGTGCGTAGCTTCTGGGCGCGATCGAATTGTTCGGGGCGAGAACTTTTCTCCACTAATCAAATCTGTCGATAACAATACACGTTGAACGTACAAATCTTATTTAATGATCTACGCCTCTAACATACTGCGCGATGTGGGAGCAGGAAGCTTTTGTTAAAAAATAATCTTAAAAGCTCAATCGACCTATTGTTTCGTTTGTATTTTACCCGCGGTCTTTAGTGAACAATTACTAGTCGTCGGGTAAAATAATTTTTTTAATTCCGCCGTCACGGATAAATTAATTTCGACAATTCTTTTGCATCGCGATTAATCGCAGAGATAACCGTGGATATTTCGTCTTTATTGCCGGACACGCTGGGTGTCTTCTTCGATGCAAAATCGGCAATGGGAAGCGGGAGAACAAAAACGTTGGGGAACAAGAAGCAACGGCGCATGATTAGCATAACGACACTAATTAAAATACAAATGAAGCATCTTAAGACGGTTCGCACCGAGTGACTCATTATCACCGAGCTGTTGGCCCGTCTCGGTTCCACAAGGAAGCCCTTCCAAGTCTCAATCTCTCCACATTTTACTGACACTCGCAAAGCTAATTATATTTAGCCGCAGTCTCGTATCATTCGTGCCTATTTAGGGTAGCGTTTTGATTTCGTTTTTATTTAGCATTCTAGCGAACCATCTCGACAGGCATCCTTTAGCCTACAAAATTTTCAACGCTGAATTTATATTAGCAGTATCTCGTACCCTATTGTTCCATACTTTCATTCCTGTCAAAAGAATATAATAGTAAAAGTTCAAAGCAATTTTTGAGTCTACCTCAGAACATCTTTTTTTTAATTTTATTAAGTTTCCTTCAACATATGTTATTTATCATTTTTTATAAGTCATTAAATTAATTTTTCGATTACGTTTTCAAATTTATGTAATATTTCTTCTAATCACACACAATTGAAGAAATTCCAAAAAGCAATTTGATTAATATTTGAAATTAGACTTAGTATAAATTACTGTATTGCTGTTTTAATATGAAAGGATACAACAATAGATGACGAGGAAATAAATTAAATTCCCGCAAGCGAACGAGTATTTTCTCCTATTATCCTCGGATAGCTATCTCGACAAATAAGTTCAGCGCGGGCGAATAGTCCTTCTTTTTCTTTATGATAACTGCGAGGAGCAGCGAGCGGAGAATCGGGACGGTCGTCTTATGATTTTCTATTTGGCCGCGTAATCCATAGTTCACGGTAAGACACGCTCGGATCCGCGCATAGGAGCCACGGAGCCCATAAATATGATTGGGGCATCGGCGTCGCCCTCGCGGAGCCTGACCCCTCAAGCCATTCACGTAGGATTACGATGCGTTGTCTCGTCTGCTCCCTTTACGACGATCTTATTGGATTTCAATCGGAGACTACAGTCACAACCCCTTCGAATATCATAGATCCTTCCGGACTATCTCGGATCCTCTACAAGCTTCATCGTCGTTTCTTACGGATTTTGAGATAAGCAAACTCGCCTTATGATCCAATTACGCAATCTTAATACGTCTACGAATGTTACGACTTTAAAGGAACAAGCTAGTTGCAATGAACAGATTAGAATAAACTGCTAATTCATTAATATTTAACTCTAATCAGAACACTTAAAAATAACTACACAATTCTCTCTCTCTCTCTCCCCCTCTTCCTTTCATAAATTACCCTGGACATATATTTTGGGGGCAATCTTTCTTACCAAGGATACTCGATACTTAATAAGATCCTACTTTCCTTCCTGACAGTTAAAATTGCAGGCATATCTATCAAGTTGATTGAGCTCTCAAGGCGGTGGCATAGATATGTCTATTACGCTGTTGTTACGAGGAAAGGTAGAAAGGCAGGTACGGTCACTAACTCGTTCTCACGTTAACCCCTCGTCGACTCGGACGTCCCGAAACAACGCCAAGGACAATAATGACCTCCTCGCTGCAGTTCTGGGGGTGACTTCGTGCCGGTGACTCGCTACATAATGCGCAGCGTTGTTAAAATCCCATAAACGGCCGAAGGAAACGACTGTTGGCGGAAGGGTAGTTCTGGCGGTTTTAGGCTTGCCGTGCACGTAGCGTTAATCCTGCGTCGGTGCTTATGTATCTCCCTTTTCACCCCCTCCTCTCTCTCTCTCTCTCTCTCTCTCTCTCTCTCTCTGCTCTCTACGTATTTTCTCACCCACGAGCCACTTGCTCTCTTTAAAAGGAGAACGAGACGAGAGGAGATTGGTGGAGGAGAAGGGGAAGGCAGGCTCTCCTCTCTTTCGGTTGACACTTAATTTCCGTTATTCGTACGCAATCCTCAGTACACCGGCTTTATGTCACCTACCCCCTTTTCCCGCTCGATCCCTTTCTCTCCCTCCCCCGCACCTTCTCCTGTACCACTCTTCCTTTGCGCAACCCTCAACACTGTCTCCTTCATTCTCTTAGTTAACTACCCGATTCCCCAAATACAAATTCGCGCTACTCGTTCTTAGACGATGATACTTGATCCGAATTCTACGATCGTTATAACGAATGTAGATTTGATCTCACTGCGGACAATTTACACAATTATTTCGATAAATTTATGTCAACGTGATTGAAATATTTTCGATCTTTCTGTCAGTTGAATAACAGAAAATCGAGCTCGCAGAATTGAAATATAATTTCGACGGGCGATTTATTCGTATTGGAAAATTGCGGAGATGTTGAAAATCTGAAATACATATCCCTGGGGAGATCGCATTAGTCTTGTTTACACGACGATAATGAGATAAATAAAAAAAGGAAAGCTACGTGCGAGATAAAAGTTTCTTTTCATTATCGTCCATTCAGTTGAACACTTCTGCAGACTGCTTGTGTCCAAAGGCGTCGTTGTTGTCACCGCAACCGTAGGGATTACATTGTCGTAAAATCTTGGGGAATTTACATGAGGAATGTCCGTAATAAAATATTGATGCGTCGCATTTGAATACGCCGATGTTCGGGAAGGGACTGCTCGGCTGACCTCCCGTTCAAGACCCCTTCCCTTTCTTATTGTCGTCGGCAGATCATGCCGACTTTCACCCCGTCGAATGAACCTCGTAACTCGTACATTTTATACTTTCTTCGTAGAACGAAAGTACACAAAACGAAGAATTATTTCATAGCTTATTAACATAACGAACATAGAAATTTCGTTCGATTTGAAAATTAAAGAAGGACATGCTGCGTCAGTACGCTCAGTTTTAACGTGCACAATTTTTCCTCGGTTTTCTGGATATTATTTCGATTGTTTTTATTTAAAAATCAGTATATGTTTCCTTCGCGTTTTGTGCTTATAAATACTAAACACAGATATCTGGATAGAGATATCCATACACTGAAAAAAATTTCTGGTTGAATATGGACGAATCAGATAATTCCTTTAGGATGTACCAGAATTCCTGTAATCCTACAGAAATTCTGGTAAATCCTAAAGGAATTCTGGTAAATCCTAAAGGAATTATCTGATTCGTCCATATTCAACCAGAAATTTTTTTCAGTGTACTTGTGATTGCTGCTTATTGTTAGCGGCAGTTCGATCTCGAGACGTTATTAAAAATAGGAAATCCGAGGCTTCGGTGGTTTTCTCTTTGCAAACTGCCATCTGAGGCTGCTGCCAGCTGGCATAATGCCGCGGCATCTTACGGCCACACCGTCTGGCCCCTCTTTCTCGAGAACCGCCGAATCTCTCTCGCGAAATATTAATTAACGTTATTAACATTTCACCTTTTAAAGTCGAGAATAAACGAGTGATAGGCAATTTTCTGTCTTTCTCGATCTCCGTTTTCTTCGTCGCGTCTTTCCCTGGTTCGCTCTCAATGAGGGAAGGAAAACCCGCCCCATTATCGTAAATCATCGTTTTCCAATAACGCTACCGAGGTTCGTCATACCTGCCTCCTGTTCGTCCCCTTTCTTATGATTTTTCTTCATTTTTTTCTTTCGTTTGACGCGACAGGGAAAACACGAGGTTCGATGTCCCAATAGCACGATATACGCGAAAGTAAACTTTTGACGCGCCAGTAGAATTTCTTACGTGTCACACTCTGACAGACGATAACTACGAAACTGCAGAACGTCGTATCGTATCGTTTTATGAGAGATCGCCGGTACTGTCAGGACTTGGTATCTGGTACATATGAATGTTTCACGAGGACTTTGCGTCCGGCACACTTCTTCGTTGAATAAATGATACCGCACGTCTTATCAATCTACGAATCGGAGAACGTTCTACCCGCCGGCGGGATTCAATTCGCGCGGCGCCGGAGTGCCGTGGGTAATTTCGGGACGGCTCGAAGCGAGACGGTTGAGGCTCGTGGATCGGATAATGGGTACGTGCCGAAGGTGTCGATCAGGATTTCCGGGCACGCGGTCCAATGCTAACAGCATCGTGGCCGGTAGCAAAAGCTACCTTTCGAGGATATATCCCGGGCCAAGCTCCAGACGGACGACGGGCGGGAAAGGGGAATTCGCAATCACCCCCGGGGCTAATGCCATCAGGAGCAAACAAAGTATAAAGTAGGTACCCGATAAGTAGCCCTTGGGCAGCTAGATGAAACCGGACGGGTCCGACGCCTTTCTGGCATATTAAGGCTGTCTGCTGGGGCCAAACCATAAATATTACATTGTGCTATTAGCGCTAAGAGAATTATTTAGCGGATGTTGACGTCCCGATACGGACGGGTTTAAGCACGCTAGTTTCCGTTTAAAGAAATGTTTCATTTTGCTCCGATGGACTTTCACTGATATTAATTCTTTCCCGTGTCCGAACTTCCGGATACGAACTTGAACTTCACGAAAGTTTCCCACGATATAATGACGAACCGAACTTTCGAAAAGTTATGCAGTAACGGGAACTTCTTCAATGGGCCTTCCGTGATACACTTTTGCGAATCCTCCCGCAGACTTTCACCAAACTAAAACGATATTGTACTCCGTAATAACTTGTTGACAGCGGAAAGCGTGTTCATTTCCCTCTCGATAACGCACGCTGGATTTGTTTGACGCTCTTATATCTAATAGCTTGCCACTTTTGCAAACGAGCACAAGAAACTTTTATTTAAAATGCACGCAGATATGAATTGTATGGAATGCGTAAGTGATCTGCTAATGATCTCTACTGCTTAGCTAAATTATTTTTTGAAAAGATATTATTTGAAGATTACTACGCTTTGAGGCGACGATTCATAAGTTTTAAAGAACTTTGTTGTGTTATTACCGCAAACTTTAAAAATAAAAACACGGATGTCGAAAGACAGAAATAAAGAACGCCGAAGCGAAAGGGTAGACGGAGAGATAGAAATAGAGCTGAAGAAAAGGGTGGGAGGTTTTAGAGGGAATCGAGCGAAAATAAACGTAGGAGAAGAAAATCTTATCCGGGCTTCCAGTCTCGTGGACTTGTTCTTCCTCTTTTTGTCCTTTCTCTCCTTTTCTCCCGGCGATCTCGACGGCTCAGCCGACGTCTCCTTCCATAATTTGATTGTTTTAATTAAATTTCGCCGGGGAATCGCTTTACGTTGGGCATACCGGCCTGGCGGGCACAATGCAAACCGTGACGTGTACCGAATGAATCGGGAATGGAACAGCAAATAGGTCCCATGACGTTCTCCATCAGAAAAGTACGTTTCGCCATGCTTCCTTAGCTTATTGTTGTAGCAGCAAATTGAAAATTTCATCGATTAAAATTGTTTATATAATTGTAACCAGAGACAGAGTAATACTAGACCGAGCATGTTCTCTTTTAAGCAATGAAAGTTAGTGCCGCGTCAACCTTTCTCTTTTTATTCTTCTCGTTAGAGAGATAAAGGTGGACGGCACCTACTTTCTATCCTTTTCTACCTGAGGAGCCTCAAGTCTGACGTCTCATGCTCGGCCTAGCATTACTATGTTTATAATTGTAACTAAAATTGATTGAGGATTCTCTATTTATTACTTATGTTGCAATATACCTTTGGTTGCACAAGATTTTATTTATGGAAGACACGCCGTCGCTTTAGAACTCGAATGTTTTGCCGCTTAATTTGTAAGAAATAAATTTTCATAGTAGGCGTTTTCAGTCTCTCGCGCGTGTCTTGGTACGCGCGGAGGAAGAGCGAGGGAGGTAAAAAGGTAAAACCACCCGACCGCATGTTCCTCTCGTAATAAGACGAAGGTTAGACATGACCGCGAGGAACGCCATGGCGGCTGGTAGCGACGCGCAGCCCCGCATATTTCTCCAGATATTGGAATTTGTCGCGGTTACTTCGAATTATCTTCCGCCCTAGCTATTCTGGCGTGGTCTACCCTTTCTGCTATGCGCATGTCAGTCAATAACCGACGCCTACGTGAATATTATATATAAATAATAGCGGCAAACTGAAATACGCGAAAATTAAGAAGTTATTCGACTACTCTTTAACGAACTACGGTTACTGCTTATCTCAATTTTCGATCCATAATTTTCAATAAAATTACCATCTTTTTTTTATCTAGAAATACATGACTTTTCACTTGTTTAAATCTCGAAATCCCTTTCTAAAAAGGAGATGTTACCAGCGCGATTGTCGTTAATATCGAACAGTTGAGGCCACTTTTCCGCGATGTCGATTGGTCTTCTCGAAGCGCGGTGTGCTTCACTTCTCTTTTAGATTTATAGTAAATGAAGATTTGCAATTTAGAAATATACATTTGTATACACCAACTAAGGTGAAATCTCTAATCTTAGTAATTATAATAGAATTTAAGTAACAACGATTTCTGTTTCGAAATATTTTCTCGATTAAACAGAATTAATCAGTTAATTTAATCAATACCATAGAAGTCCGTAGAATGATACACAAAACGTAGTAACAGTCACGGAACAAAAAAAGATAACGTATTCTCAACGTTCGTAGTTGTTTTTCTCTCGGCGCGGTGACGTATGATGTTTTTGCGTGCCATCGTGTACCTTGAAGGTCGCTGCGTTCCCACTCGCTCGCCGAACGTCGTGCCGGCAGGCAGCAGCGAGAGTCGCTCCGTGCGTGTTATTACTTTTGCGTTATCGGTTTCCAAGACTCGATCGCGATAAATGCAGGGATAAAACGCTATTGATTTGGACACCTTTATCAGTAACAAGTAACGTTCCTCGATTATCAAGTTTCTACAACTTGTAATGAGAAACGATTTACAAGTTGTGGCGACGGCTCTTTATCAACGTATCTCTTTATCAACTCATCTAAAATATGAATGTAAACCGTGATACTTTGTCGCGGTTACATCTCGTTTACGCACCGCGCTTTTAATTATCTATCGGTTTCGCGTAATCTGTTCCAGTTTCGGGAAAAAGTGAGAAATTTGTGCGACTTCGGCGTTCGCGCTGCAATTCGCTCTGTCGTTCTTCGCAACTCGAACGGGCCGGAAGTAAAGAAAGTCGCTTATTGCACGTTGCGGACTAATAACTACTTCTTTACCGCAGATTATGCTTTCGATGCTCGCGTTACGTTTTATATCGCCAATTCAAAAGTGATTTACCCCAATATTCTTCCGAATCAAAAATGCAAGTGGTTAGTTTGAGTAATTTATATGACAGAAAGTCACGCGATATTTGTTAACAATATTTCGTGCGTTTCGCGATATTTCACATCGCGTACGGGAGTGTCCGAAATTTCGCGCGATCGGTGATTTTCGAGTGAGCGATGTGTGAGTGCCACAAGGAAATCTGAGAGGAGGAGGAGGCTTCGGCGGCATCGGGCAACGGCGGAGAAATCGTAAGGTAAGTGTCTTATATCTTTATGTTATTTGCTACTTGTGCAAAATAAAGCATCTGTTTCGTGTTTTTATTTTATTTATTTAAATTATTTGAACGCGGATTCGAATAAGTGTTAGAGACAAAGCCATACGTATAAAATTTTGTGAGTTTATATGTAAAAGAAAGACTTTTTCAGTATTCTATATAGTTATTTTAATAAATACTTATTGAAAAAATATAAAATATAAAGTATATTTAATATAATAATTTCGATTTTATAATTATTCTATACTAATCATATACATTTTTGTATTTTTACAGTTTACCATACATATGCAGTTAACGATGTACAACGCTGCTATTGCGAATCGTATCAGTGAGTGATAAATTATCTTTTATTTTAAAGTGACGTTGCGCATACAATTACTACTTTGCGCATACAAATACTTCTTTGCGTGTATAAAAAGTTTTTCAAATGCACAATGCTCAACTACAAATTGCGCGCGCGAAGCGCGCATTTTGTCGTTTCTAGTATCATAAAATATAAAGTGTAACTTTAATATAAGTTGATTTGATCAGATACATGTACACAACACGTTAATAATAAGAGTGATTTTTGTCTAGTAGTTAACTTATTTTGTTGAGTTATTAGTACAGTTTTAACATTTGCTTCAATTTTTTCATCATTATTAATGGTTTGAGATACTTTAAACTCCATTTACAATACAGAAAATGTAAAAAAAGTGAAGTGAGCTAAATCAGTTACATCTTCCGCGAATGGATAATTTGCCTTTGCCGCTCTGTCTTCTCAAGTTATTTTTGTAGCGAATGGCAAATCTGGTGAAATGAATTCACAGATAGGCTATTGCGGATTTTTAGCTGTGAGTTGAAGTAAATACTCGTCACCTTGAACGCGCAGTTTTATAAATTAAGAAGTGTAACTGCGTGTGACTGGAATACCGGGGAATCGCTTCTATAATGTTCTCAAACCCCGTCGAAGAGTCTCTTAACCCTCTCAGTTCCCGCCCCGTCTCTTTACTTCTTCTCTTTCTTTCTGTACGACGGTAGTCAGATCTCCTCTTTGTCGCTTTCAAAACTTGCACTCTTTTCTTCCTCTCTGCTGCTTCAATTGCCTCGCGACTTCTTGACTCGTCGAGCCCTTCTCAAAATTGTTACCCCTGTTTGCGTTTAACACTTTACCTAATATTTTTTTTAATTCTTCTACTATTATGTTTAAAGCGTGAACAACATTCGATCTTTGACATCACTCATATTGTCATTGAAAATGACACAAGAAGAAATAGCTATTACCAACTTTTATAATTCATACAATATTTTTAATGAAACACTAGAAAATATTTTTAAATTACATGTTTAAATAAAATGTATGTACAAAAACTTTAGAGCTCCGTATATACATACGTTACGCTTGTGTGCCATAGAGAAAGAAAAATGTTTTAATTGAATACCTGTGATATACAGTCAGGTATTTTTCCAAATAATTACATAGGTACAAAAGTTCTTAAGAAAGAAGCGCGTTATTTTAAGCCACACACACGATTGGCAGAAATAAAGTAAATTTATATTTAAACTCCTCTGGAAAAAAGACTCCGGCGTCTTCCGAAAATCCGAGTGGTGGACGATGGCTCGAAAGGCTTCCTGCCCTTTGTCGGGAATACTTTGTCGGGAGACTGCGGTCTGATGGAACTCAGCTCCGCTAAACCCCCCCCGTATGACTACGCGTATTTAATTTGTAAAAGTATTTCGTAATTCGCGTGGCTAAAGGCTCGTCCGTTACTTTCGGCGCAGCCCTTGTGAACCCTCGAAAACGAAAGCGACCCGTACGAACTCTAAATCGTTTGTACAACGGGTGTCTCTGTAAAAATGTATTATGCATCTTTAAGAAATCCCGATGTTGTTGCAGCTAATGCATAATTGTTATTGGTACACGTATAATCAAATCTATTTGTACTTTTTAATCCATCAGTTATTTACTATCAGATACTGGTAAAATCGTTTAAGAAACTTGACCAAAAGTACTTTATTATTGAATTAGCTGTATTTATTTTATTATTTCTCTGCAATTTGCATAAATATAATACGGTATGCTCCTCGTAAATCAATATAAATTTGGTGAATTTCTGACATTTGAGACTAATCATTTAATAAGTAGAAATTTGTGGTAACACACGAACAAATTCAACCGAGGTAAAATAGATGTGGCAGGAACACGTGGCAAAGTATTCTCGGAATTTTCAATAAATATAGAAAATCAATTTTGTAGTACGAGCACGTAGATAGGATTGAGTCGGCGGAGTTGCGTACGGGGTACTACCTTCGTCCTTCGTGTGAGGGCACCTTAACTCCTTCGCTCCGCAGCCTTTTTCCGCGCTTAATGCCGAACAATGCGCGGTCGGGGGCTTAAACGCGTGCTCCGTCGTAATAAAAAAATATCGGACTGTGTGTTGCTCGGTAAAAACCAATAAAGGTCGGCTGGTTCGCCGCGCAGCCGGCGGTTGCGGTGAAGGTTTCGAAGCTTGCGAGAGCGGTGTGCGGGTGTGTGTACGCGCGTATCCAAAAACCGGGGCGAGTTCTTGCTAAAACAAACCCCCGGCGGAGAAAGAGTGGTGGGAGCCTCCGGCGGCGACGCGGTGGCCGCGGCGGGCTATAGAGAAGTGGTAAAGAGAGAATTTGCAAGGGAAAGCCCACCCCTCTTAGGCCCTCGCCTGGTGTCAGAGGGTCTCCGTCCGTCAGTTTATATCGGCCCAGAAACAGACCCGTCGTAGAACCGAGCGCTTTTCATATTTCTTTACGATGAAGATTATCTCGCGTTTTGATCCTACAAAAGGCAAAACTCTTAACAAAAAGGAAATGCTATATTCGTTACATTTAGAATAGATTTAGATTTCTATTTTCAGGAGCATGACGTTGATATTGGTTTGCTAAGTACTAAGTAAGTAATATAGTACGAAATTAATCCGATGAGAATATATTTGTCTAGTCTTTATGACATTTTTGGAAACTGCGAGAAAACAAAATAATTATTTTAGTACAAGATATTTAATATCTGCCAGATAAGGTCTTCAATCTTTTGCCTCTCTAATTAAGAAGTCGCGGAATTTTACGAACTTGAAAGCTGTCGCCTTTGATAAAGAGTACTTGTTGATCAGTCGCTAAGAAATACGATCAGCTAGAAATAGAACGATATATATATATATTTATAATTTTCATCTCGGCTTCGCGTTATTGATTTGACCGCGCTTCTGACGAGATATCGTTAGCCGATTGTGTGCTCAAGGCGATCCTCGCCAAATTAGCGCGTACTATCGAAAGCCGACAGAGATGAAATTGTTGTCGGAATTTCCTCGGTCAAGAGCCGATAACGGCCGTAAAATATTTAGGGAAACATGTACTCCCCCCCCGCGCGCGCGCACACGCCACCGCGCACGCCACCCTCCTGCTGAACACCCTCCGTTATTTCTCCACCTCCGACTTCCCCCCCCTACTCCGTTTCCTTCTCCACCTCCTCTGGGCTTGTTGTAGCATAAAGAGGACGGGGATGGAAGAAAAAGAACGGAGATGGGCTGCTTTGCGATACGCGTCTGCCCGCGAATCCCCGAGCGCAGATTAAGTCCGCTCCCCTTAAATATTCATCCCCTCGGAAAACCTGATAAAAATAAGGAAAAGACTCGGCCGACCATTCCACCTCGTCTCCTGCTACCTTCGCAAGATACATCGCGCAGGTTCGAAGTACAGCATGTCCGCAACATGTGGCCAATCTCATTTCCGATTTCAATACGTTTCTCTTGCATTCTGATTTCATAACGCTTGAAAATTTCGGTCAAAAAGTTAATAAATAGACAACTGAACGTAACAATTGGAATATTTGAGATTTATTCATCTTAATTATTGATTCCTTAATCTTAAACTTTAGTTATTTGCTTCAATTACTCTTTTATTAATCTTAAAGTTTAATTGGTACGTTCGATATTAAAATAAGCTTCATCTCAATGAGGTTTTTACATATATAAATTGTCTATGTTGCCAATTTGATTCGTAAGAATGTTATTACATCTCCCGTATTGCTGTCTATCTGAGACCTGACATTTTTAAGAAATGGCGTTATTTGGACAATGAAAGGGAACAAAGTGCGCGTTGACACGCAGAGTAACGATGAGGCTTAATGAGAATAAACACCGACGACAAACCCTACAGTGTTTAACGTCGACTTTTAACCGATCCTAAGCCTCTTAAACACTCCCGAGATTCTTAAGTCGAACAAAGAGCCGACGCTTTTTTTCCTTTCGTCGAGGATCCTCAACGGAAGTCCTCGAGGGAGTCACGAGATGCCCCTGATAATTGAATCAAACGATTTATTCTCCCGATTAAAAATGATAGACCGTCTAAGGAGGTTTCCGGTTACAAAGCTGCTTTCCTCCCTTCTGCTACTCGTCTGCTCTTGATACGCGAGTGGAGAAAAAGTGCCGGGCACAAGCGCGGCCGGGTTCTCGTCGAGAGTGGCGTCGAGGGTGGCGGAGGTTGAAACACGAGGATGCTCCACTTCTCGAAAGGATCACAATTTGTCACTCATTATTTGCACCCGTCCGCTCGTATGTTTAATTAGACTTTTTCAAAACTATCGACGTACCTTTCGATCTAGCTCGTTGTTTAATTCAACAATTTTGAGATTTGTCCGTTTAGACACGATTTATACCACGCTTATCCCCCGTAAAAAGATTCCTTCCGGCTTGGCGCGACTTCTGCGGTGCTTGGCTTCGCTTTTAGAATAACCGAATTCAAATAGATAGAGACAATATTATTGCGCGACTATGGAATCATACATATAGATACATATACTCTGACGTGGATGAATATGCACGTCGATCGTCGAAATCCCGCTCCTGCATCCCGAAGCAAACGTCTGCCGACCTTTCGCCAGATTGGCATGAGACGCGATAAACTCTTGGGGGTGTACTGCGACAGGGAATTGAATTCACGTGCACGCGTAGGACTGATCTTCGCACCGGAGGAAAAAAAGAACGTAGAGAAGAGGCAATGCGCGAATCGTCGGGGAGAGACAGGCGGAAAACGACCAACCGTACCGACAAACGGTTGGTAGATTGATTTTGCCAGGCGTGCACCCTCCCGCCACCCTTTCAATACGACCGAGAGGGATGCGCGTTCGATCCCATCTCGGGTTATTAATAATATCTGGAGGTTAGTATTTCTCCGAGAACGAAGCGGTCGGTGTTACGATGGCGGAGACGCGCGAGGGAGGTAAGAGTCTGAGGCTAAGAGGAAATGGGAGATCTCTTCATTTCTGTATCACGCGAACGAACGAACGAACGAACGAACGAACCAACCGACCCGGCGCGAGGCGTCGAGGCCACAGATGGAAATACCCGATTTATATGCAAATTCCATATTTGTCGCTGCGAGAAGCGTCGGCCGCCGCGCCGCGCAACGCCGTCCTTGCTCGAAAGAAGCCATGGCGGACTCTGTGAAAGTGCAAGTCTTCTATCCGTATGGAAGAAACGCAATTATCTCATGCGTCGATTTATTTTAACTGACCATTGTCCTATGAAGCGAGGGAGGCTTCTTGAAAAACTTTTCTATTCATATTTTAATTGTGATGTGTATGCGTAGCTTTTTTATATTGCGTTATTTTTAATGTGATATATTCATACTCTTTTTTTATTTATTATTACATTATTTTTATCACAGTCTGTGAATTAAAACTCGCAGTCTAATCTCAAATTTAAAACAATGCTTGTTTTAAAATAAATAAATTTATTTATGGACTTAGAAAGGAATATTTATAGTTAAATAGTGTCCTATTTACAAGGCTCGTTGCTATAGTAATAGCAACTGTCGTTTGTAAAATCTCGTTAACGTCAGAATATGGATTTCCTTTCAAGGGGCAGCAAATTATCGAGCGGCCTTTTTTCCACCCTCACGGGCCCGCGATATCGTTAATAAACTCAATGTCCCTGGGTTTTTCTCGTCTAATCACCCCACCTTTTTTCAACCTCCCCTACTTATTTTCTTCGCTTCTCTCTTTCTCTCCTCTTTTTCTTAAGAAACGTCCAAGGGACACTTGCATATTTCATGTGGCGTGTAAACGGCTCACCTTCACTGAATAAATGCGTGCTGTTCATGTATTATTAATGCACACGTGCTGCATTAAAAAAAGTAACTCAATCCAGAAAGAACGGCGAGAAAATTGCGAATGAATTGACTTGAGGCAATTTAAGGCATATCAAAATTTTCCATCTGTTTGCAAGCAAATTACGACTTAAATATCTTTATCTTGTGTATATTGTTCCTTTATTTTAGCCATTATTATTTACCTGCGTAATAATTGGTTAATAAGACGAGCCTTATTCATCCAACGAAACCTTGTTCGCGACCTTATTGCCGACATGCGGTCCTTTGAAGTACGAGATTCGCGTGCGAACGGAGCGGGAGCGCGTCGCCATCCGAGATTTTTCGGGAGCAGAATTAAAATTCTTCTGCGTCGATGAGCCTGGGAACGGATGAGGGGGGGAGAGGCGCGCGCGGCTGTTCTCGAGAGGAAACCGCGAAAAGAATTTTCCCGAGATAAGCGACGTTGAAGAGGGAGTGGGAAAGCACCGTCGGGACATTCCGGGAAAAATGATTATACGAAGTTGGAAAAACTTTGGTACGTCGGAGAGGGAGAGAGAGGGAGGGGGGGGGGAGAGGAGAGGAGAGGAAAAGAGAGAGGGACGCAAAGTAGCGGAGACGAAGCAGCAGTTTCTCGCGATGTCACCGTTGCGTACTCATTTATCGTGGAACCGTTTCCGTTGGGATACTATTTTCGCAATGTCAAATTGTTGGTCAGGTCTGGGCAGGTTCTACATTTCTGAGTCATAGGGCCGTTTTGTCAGAATTTGTTAGCAGACACGTATAAATGTGTATTACACTATTAAAAAACATTCTAGATACATGTTAACTTTTGGTTACTTTTGATCGCTCCCTTGACAATATTTCACGTATTTCTAAACATTTCGTCAGATCTTGTGAAACCTAAGCATAAATGATATATGTTCTAAGTGAATAAATTTGTGTAGTATCGTAATTACCTAATTTACTGATATTAGCAAGACTAAGGAACTTCAAGAAATGATTAAAGCACAAGTGTATATGAAACATGCGCTTATGTAGTTTCCTTCTGAGAAATGATTTCAACATCTATACGCGCTAAATAAGCACAGTTCGCACTTTACGACACCACCAATGAATTTTAGTTACAAGAAAGCAGCAACATATAAGATACACGATTGCGATGATTCCGGAAGGAGAAGAATTCCCCTTCTTATTTTCTGCCATTTTCGGAGGAAAGACTGATCCCGCGGAATTTTTCAACGTAAAGCCATCGCGATAACCCGAGCCTGCCAACATCAACGAATTGTCAAACGTACGCGTATACTCCCAAGGGCTTACCGGGATCCGTTAAGTCGCGGTTACATCTGTTCTCGAGCGTGGAAGACTGACGGGCAGAACGGAGGGTTCTCAATTGCCTTATTTATATTTGTCCCAATCACCGTCGCCGCGCGCGCGGATTTTTCGCTTAGCCCTCCTCGCAGAACGTCCTCCTCGTTCGTCGTAGACGTCGCGGAAGGGTAAGACGGGACGGCGTGATAAATTACCGCGTGTCAAAGCCTCGGCGTGCATTCATTTGCACGGCGTTAGCACTGTCATTGGCACCATTCCTCATTCGCGCGCTCGTAACGAGCGACGCGCTTCTTCGTTACGTCACGAAGTCACGAGATAATTTCGATAAGTTTGCTCTCGCGGAAAAGTCCATCAATAATATGATCCCTCTACATTTACTCTCTGAATTAGCGGCTGTTGAGGGTGATCTCAATACCTATCAGCTGCGATTGAAATAGATTTTACTTCAAATACTGCCTTAATGCGCATTTTGAAAAACTTTTTAACTTATATTATATATTGAATATTTTACTAGTAAAATGTATGGTAAAATTTCAAAAAACTCTCATAAAATTCTTCGAAATGATTAGGATAAATTTTGAAAGAAAATTCTCTCCGTGTAAGAGTCTTCCGGAAATCTTAGGAAATCTTAAATGTAGAATAAAATTGGTGGAAAGGTGATGTAGTGTTCAGTATTTAAAACGACGTAATATATTAACTCATGCATATTTCAATCGTATCATTTGCGACGTACAGGCGAATGTTAGTTTCGTGTGTCGGCCGTTCTTTTTTCAACTTTGCCGAACAATTCTCGACCCAGACGATAGGACGCAGAAGGTAGAGTATTTAGAGATCGGGGTATACCGGACAACTCCCTTGATGCCGGACCGTGGTCTCGTCGGAGATAATAGGAGCTCGAAAGTTTTCGAGTTTGCAACTTTCTCCTCTTCGATGCAATCTCGCCGGGATTTTTTTCTTTCTCTCTCTCTCTCTCTTTCTCTCTCTCCACCCCCGCTGACGTCGAACAAAATTCGCGAGGGTTATTTCCCTCTATTCGCGCGACTCTCCTCTCTTTTTCCTTTCCTCTTTCGCATTTTTCTGCCATTTCTCCCTCTCTCGCTTCCTTTTTTTCCCGCCTTCTCGCGTGAGTCCGTCAGTTCTTTTACATCTGTGTTGCATACCATGTGCTTTCGTAAGCATAAGATATACGGTTGTAGATACCGCGAGATTTGTGGTCGCCGTGGCGCACGGCCGAAGGCAGGCCGCTTTCAGGTGGAGATTGCGTTTTGACGTCTGATAGATTCATGGTTATTGGAATCAGAATGGTACTATTACGACGCGAGAAGCGGGACGAGGCGACTAGCGTCGCCTCGAGCGAAGTCGCGTAAATCAACCGGCGCTACCAGAATTCTGTTTTGGGAGTTTCACTACACGTGGGGCCTCCTTTCCTTCGTCTCGATACATACCCATCTAAATTTCGAAATTGGCCCACTATTGTCACTTGACGGATCAACATACATCCTTTGAATATCTAAGATTTCGTCCACGATGTGTTCTCAACCTTTGCTAATTTAGAAAATAACGTTATTTATATTTATTAGCGCAAGTATTGCCGAAACGTATATTAAAAATGTTTATTGAGAAAAGAATGTGAAAATAAACATAGAGACAATGCCGATAACAACAATAATTGCACAATTGAAGACAATGTTATTACTTGCCAATTGCAATTTCTTTGCACACGTTATGCTGCAAGTTTTGAAAACGTGCATTGTTATATAAATGTTAAAACTTTATTCTGCGGAAAAGTCGCTTGCGAACGGGAGAGGATGGAGTAGGGCTGCGCTTTGACATTGACGAAGTAGACCCGTAGACGGTGTGGGAAATGTCGCTAATGTCGTAACCGAGTGTCATCGTGCACCCTCCTGGAGCATCGGAACTCTGCAAGGAGTGGAGAGGGTGACGGGGACGGCGAAAGGGGATGCTGGGAGATATATCGTCGCTCGGGACAACCAAGGAGGAACTGGAGGTTGATGGCTCGAGGACGGGCTGGTTATCTTTTGCCTGTAGGTGCAACGGTGTAGCTAGTGCTAGAGAGAAGACGGGCTTTACTGTCTGCAAGAAAGACTGGCGTCTATCCTTGATGACAAAGCCTTAGTCGCTTACCGGTGTTCTTTTTAGTCAACAAAACTTTATACAGTCCGTCATAAAACGTAAAGGGAGAATGATAGCAATTTTGTTTCTTTTGTCGTTTCTCAGAGATATACGGCGACATTGTCCGGACTCGGCTCAAAATTTATTCAAACGAATGGTCGGGTAGCCTAGTTTAATCGGCTACTAATTACAAAACCGAATCGCCAAAATATATTCTCCGACGGGCAAACTTCGCAATGATTTTTCGAGAAATGTTTTTACCATTGCCAACGATTCAGACAATCTTCTAGGTGTTATTCTTTGTGTCTTGGTGTCCCGAGGGGTAGTCGAACGGTTAACTGGGTCGGGGAGTCCCCGGACTATATTCCTTGCAAACACGAAACCAATCGCGACACCTTCGATGACCGAACGAACGGCTCGGTGGCAATAACGGGCGCTGGTTGTCGTAGACTAGGGGTTTGAAGGTCGCGGCGTGGTTCCGGGATGAAACGGTCGAGGAATCGAGGGGACAGTTGTTGCGGAGGACGACCATCGGCCTGGCCTCACCGGGGCATCTTTCCTTTTATTGGCCATAAAAGCAATAATGCAATGCTATCCGATGCGCGTGCCGACACTGAAGTACGACAAAACGATACAAATGCCTAGATTTCCCAGTCTCCCCGTTCTTAACTTCTATCCTCTGTCTTCGATACGGTAGTTTCGATACGATGCTTTCGATAAGAACGAAACGATCATTATGTCTCTTAAATCTTGACAGTATATATTAATACAAGCAGTAATATAGCTCTCGCAGATCTCTTCTTTCAAATGTTACAATGCATGAATTGCAATTCATCAATGCGCACTACGGACTGCGACTATCGCAAGGACCTTCTTTTTAATTTCGCGCGGGCGAGGGAATTAAAGCGACGATGGATGAAACGATAATCGTTCGAGACCCATTCTCTCTCAACTCTCTCCGGTCCGCGAAGCTCATTTCGCGCTGTTTAAAAATCTCATGAAGGCGAAACAAAGGACGAGGCGCGAGCGTTTGGCATTAAACGGCTCTCGAAGGACGCGCCAACGGGGGATGGAGAGGAAGGCGCAAATCCAGGACGAGGAAGAGCGTCGTGATGACGTCTCAATTCCCCCGGAGTCAGCCTTTAAAAAAGCCGAGGGAAAGATTCTTATCAGAACGTTTCGCCTCGACCGGCCTAATTTACTTATGCTCCTCCCTTCGGGGCCTATTTACAAGTGCAAAATTGCCTACGTCCCTCTTTCTCCCAACGATCTTGGAAACTCGTTCTTCATTTGTTCGCAAATTCGAACGTATTTTCGTATGCGTGTAATACCCTGGTTATTAATAAGAATTATTTTGCCTTTTCCAAAACAAATATTTTAATAAAGCTAATCAGATTTGCGTAGATACAAAACGCAACATAATTAAATTAACATACATAGCTACATTCTGTTTTATCTGTATCAAATTTTATATATTCTTTTGAAACATTTCGTTGTTTTTTTTTGCGAAAATTAGAATCGGCATGAGATAATATAACTTGAAAAAGTTAAAGTGTAGCAAGTGAGATTGATAAAATCGTTGTCCACACAAATTTAATAATAATAACATGCACAACTGAGATGCGAGAGGGTGTTAAGCTTCCTCGCAAGCGTCTCGATGTCCAGTGGGACACTAAGAAGCAAAACGACACCTTGAGCCGAGATTACAACCGTCCGAATCCTCTTTTCTGACCCCTTCAGAGCAGCATCCCCGTGTCTTTACATCTGTTTTTGCAGAGCACGCCTCTTGCGAGACTAGCCGCTTTCTTACGCCACCTTACCTCTACGTACTTCCCACACATTCAAAGAACATTCCGTATATGCGTATGCAAAATCTACCAACGCACGCAAACGTTATATCCTTACTTCCCCAAGGGCGCGGCGAATACATTTCACGAGCGGGAATACGATTATCTCCGTATCGAGGGAAGATTCTCGTTGCACTCGTGGATTTATTAGCGGAAATTAGAACCGTTACGGTGGAGTCTTACGAAACTTAGAGAAACGGAAAAGAAAGGGCAACGAAGACGCCGTTCATAAAAACGAATCGCGTCTAGATGGTCCCAATGCCGCGCGAGGGAGACTCTCTTTTTCTTTCTCTTATTTTGGCCTTCATATTTCAGTATTCGCGGCAATATTTGTCAAATCGAATGAGAGAGAAAGAGTGAAAAAAAGAGAGAGAATGATTTTATTTTCCTTGTCCTTTCGATTATTTTTCGGTTTTTTGTCCAGGTAATATCACGTTTTGACTTAAAAATAGATTTCTTGCATTTATCATACTTTTTCCAAATTTTTTCACTCTTTACTCCTTATTCGTAAAAATGTGTTACGTCTAAAATCGGTTACCAAAGCAGCGAGGGAGAGTCTTCATCAGCCGCGATTAAGATATGACACCCGACGACAAAATTATAGTAATGATCGGTCGTAAGATGCTCGGCGATGCGTGAAACGACGCATCTTCGGTCTCGAGACTGCGACACTGTATAATTTTGTGCGAAAGAGCGACATTCGCCACGAGGGTGGCACTTTATGTGAGCGATTATCGGTCACAGAATCTTTGGTCTTTCGAAACGAGCACAAAGACGTTACTAAAGAAGCTCAGATTTGTCAGCGACGAGCCCGTCGCGGGCGTAAAAGGAATCGTATCGTCATCGTAAACCGACTAAACATCCCTTCTGAAGGTTGAAGGGAGAGGAATACTGATAGGAAGGACTTCCACAATCATCTCGACGTTAAACTATCCGGCAATTGACTGTGATGGCATCCACTTTTCTCTCGCCTCTCCTTTTCCATTGTTACAGAAGAAAAATTCTGTGTATTTAATGAATTCTTTGCAACTTGCCGTTATCTGTGATATGATATTAATATATGCCTTTAGATAAATCATATGGTAAATCGATGATAGAAAATGAAATTATTTAACGACGCAATTTATGCACATTTATCAAACGTACGTTTATTTCGACTAAATAATTTATACAGATTGCGGTGAATTAAGAGTCGTGTTTGTTAACATAAAACAATTATCTACAATTATTTACAACGCGCCGGGACAGGTGTAATATATTTACGTACTCTACTCGGATGGATATTTCACTCTGACGCTCTTCACCCTTTTTGGCACACCCTCCGCGAGAAATCGCAGCTTTCGACCTCTGGGGTATGGATTTCTCTCTCGCCACCTTTGTTCTTACGAATTTTTCACACGCTCCGCTCTCTTGCTCTTATACATTCTTCCTACCCTTCCCTCTGCCCCCCTTGCCCGTCCCTTCCTCAAAAGCGGGATTAAGACTTTTCTCACTTTCCACACATGTTTCATGGGTATCAGCAGACTCGGTAGGAAGATTTGCAAGTTAAATGGCATAAACGAGAAGGCGGAACAACCATTTCTCAATTCTCTACCTGTTCCCAAGAGTCTACTCGATAACGGAAGGAGCGCATTGTATTTTTACAATTATTAAAAATTTTTTATATTTCATATAAAACGAGGGAACTCTTGAAATCTTCACAATCTGAACATTATGTGAATTTTGTAACATTAATGGATAAAATAATGTACACTTACATTAGTATTTTCTAATAACGCAAATAATTTTCTTCCTCAATTTGGAAATAGAGGAGTAAATATTTTAGCATTTTCCTTTTTTATTTACATCTTTTTGATATCATGGAGTAACGTAAATTTTCCCTCTTACTTCAATGTAACAAAAAATTTTCTTTTTTAGAATCATATTATTTCTAACATGTAAATATATCAATACGTATGGAAACAATTATGATAACTCGCGGCTGTAAACGTCAGTTGCCAGGCGATTCGTCACACGTGGGAAATAGAAGCTACTCGCGAGTAACATTCACCAAGAAAATAGATATCAATAATGGTCCCCTCGTGACGCGCGTGCCTGCTAATTTATTTCCCTATGAATATCTGAAAAGGCACCCTTTCCTTCCACCCGAAGACTACCGGAGCCGTTGTCTTCTGACTCGGGTGGGCGTTGTATGACCGGGACATTAAGACATTGTTCGCATGATTTACACGCCGATTTGCATTCACGCGTCGGCCGTATATCAGACGAATGCTATGCGTGAACTTACGCGCTAGCCTGCTCGCACCTTTGCCGCTAAATCCTATTGTGAATTCATTACTTCGAGAGGACATTGCGCCTCCGGGATTTCCACGTGTGATAAGAGTTTGAAAATCTTATCTTTAGTCGAGCACCAACCTCAAACATAAGAGGACAGTAAATTCTTACACAAATTCCGGATTTTTACCAAATCTTTATAAAAATGCCTTTACTGTGAAGAGATATAGTTTGAAAATTATTTTCCTGAATGCGTGTGCGTGTGTGTCGAGTGGTGAATATTTCAAATAAAAGCGACTTGCAATCAATATATTGCAAGAAGAAATTTTTCTCAAATTCGTTAGAGAATAATTCCTCATACACGGTGTGCATGATATGCCCACGGAAACCACAGAACAAAATTTCTTTCGTAAATTATCCTAGAAAGGGGCAAAATATCCCACAATTATTTTCCGCGAGGCCGTGTATGTCCAAAACATTTGTGTAGCTCTGATGCGACTATAAACTTGTGGAAGAATGTAGTTTAACGAGAAACAGGGCGAAAGAGAAGCGCAGTGACCCTGCAAAATATCAGCACGGGATAGTTTCCAGGCTTGCCGGAGACGTAGCTGGTCCGTTCTTCTCGCGCGACTAATACGTCTAATACGTACATGTTCTCGCGCACACGTATATACAGCATCATGAGTACATGTACATATATACACGTGTACATCTTGCGGGGGCAGCAGGGCGCTCACGTGCGAGCAAAGCATCCTTCGCCAGGAGCTGAACAGCCACTGATGAACTTGAGTCATCGATCATCCAATTAGCCGGGCGATCAATCATCCCGCTGCCATTTGCCCCGAGCCTACCTACGGCCCTCGAACGGGTTGCCGCTTGCTTACAAGCATGGTCCAGCAGCATCCTTCCGGCGTGGCCCGGCGGCGCGTTCTACCCGTTGGACGCACGGGGCGTTCGTGTAATCAACCCTTTTCAACGCGCTCACCTTCGACGTAACATTAACTGCTCCGCCTCCTCCGCGTCGTGACGCGACTTTTTCGTCTCGCCCTATTCCTGGCGATCAATATTTTCAGTGACATCGCGGCAAATTATGTTACGCAGAATGAGTTTGATAATGCCAACGTGCCACTGACGTAACTCGTGCACGGATTGAGAGCTTGTTTTTACGAAAATAATAAGTTCTAGCTATCGAGAATGCAGAAGCGAAAATCTGTCTTACGTAAAGACAATAAATAGTCAGTTTCCGTAATACTGCGAAATTACGAAAGTTACAAACTCAAGTCTCTGAAATTTCTCTAATAAATTGCACGTGAATTGAATTGTATCGTCTTGTACTGTATCCAAAAATTTAATGCTTGACGTATATTTCTGAAAGCCTTTACCTTCAATTTATTTTGGACAAGCAGCTATGAAGGTGAAATCAAAATTTTAATATAAAGCAAGGAAGTATCAAGGATACTAATTTTCGATTTGTGTCACTGTAAATGAATTCTGTAGACGTTCGTTCTCATTTAGTGACATGACATGGAAATCGCGTAACTTAAAAAAATAACAACGTCCGTATTTTCTTGACCACACCTGGCATTTTTAATAATACAGAAAATTTATTGCGAAAAATATCACCTCAGTCAGGGTTTGAATCTGGACCTCCCTACACTCTAGGCGGGTGTCTGTATTATAAAAAATGCCAGGTATGGCCAAGAAAACACTGACGTCGTTAATTATCGCTGGCGACATTGAAGAATTCTTATTAGTTAAAAAATAACACTATCGTATTTAGCAACTAAAAGTAAATTACAATGTAAGATCTTTTCGGAAATGTATATCGAATATACTTAGCGTCGATATCTGACGTTTCCGAGGAGCATCACCGTAGGCGATCGGCGAAATACATTAACGACTCGACGGTACACGAGAGTGAGCACATCGAATCAATGTCTTCGCCTTCGTCTGGCGGCGATAGACCTCCTCCCCCCGACACTCTGCTCGTTACCGTGTTAGCACGGTAACGCACTCCGCGTGTAAACCCGAGCACCGTCGCTTCTTCGCAACTGAGGGGTGAAGGCGCGCCGATATACAGCCCGAAATATCGGATAATAATGCGCGATATGACGCGTGAGTTGTTAATTCGCGCGTCGCGTCCGATGCACATGACGCGAACTCGCGGATCCTCTCCGCCCTGCGCCCTGCGCCCTTCGCGCCCCGCGCGTTTCTCGTTCGTCTCTCCGATGTTTCCGCGCGACTTGCCCCCAATGGCTCCACCCTACCCTTACGTTTTTCTACGGAACAAAAAATTTCCCGCTAAATCGACCGCACTTGACCCGAGGTACCGCTCGTTGCTTTGATGCTATTAAATTCGAGATTCATCGCCTTATCCCCTTCGGAGATTTCGCGGTTAGACCTCAGTTTTAAATGTAATTATTTAACTAATAAGAATTCTTCAATGTCGCCAGCGATAATTAACAACGTCACTGTTTTCCTTGATCAACCCTGGCTGAGGTGATATTTTTCGCAATAAATTTTCTGTATTGTTAAAAAATGCCAGATATAGTCAAGAAAAACACTGACATTGGTAATTATTTAACGCTGGACTTTCTTTTTAATATAGAACAGTAAATTGCAAAGGAATTTATTCTTCTATGAAGTACCAAGAGAGCGAAGCATTTATTCCAGCGAGAAGATCGTAACGAATATGCGGAATACGTATTCGCTGGCTCGAAAACAATGATGAGGTATTAAGTATACAATTATTCTGAAGATGCAAATTGTCGGTCTTGAGAACGGATATTGGCTAAACCGGCTCCAAAAATCGGAGGACAAGCCTCACGCCCTGCCTCTCCGTGTATAACCGCGCCATGTTTAATTTATGCTGATAGATCTTTACATTCCAAATTGGCTTTTAAGCTCCATTTATTTAAAGGCACATCGGGCTCTTCGTCGGTAGCGACTCGCTTATTGGCTGCTCGCTGCATCTACCTGCGAACAGCCGCGCCGGCGCTCTTCTTCTCGATTTATATCTATTTCCATAATTTCCTCTTAGCTGATAATTCACCACCGCCGACGCAACGTTTCCTCCCTCGACCCTTTCAGAATGCTCGCTTCGCAACGTTACGTAGAACGAGGTGTGCGGGAGCTGTACGATGAATTCTCTAAAGCGACCCTACCCTCGCAGTTGTCTGTGAATGTTTCTTCGTCTGGTCTACATACGGATTGCAATATTGGTGGCCATTTATTCAATTCTATCTTACTCTCTTCTGCATGGTAAACAGCTCGCGTTCGCAAATTCGTTGCGACTCCGTCGCGGATGAAATTAAAAAGGCGCGTTCTTTTACGACTAATAAATAATTGATAACGAAGTGGACTGCGTAGATTACGTTATCGTTAGTATGTGCTTACTAACTTCACTTACAAAGCGAAAGTTTTCCAAGACTCATTATACACGCGCGTGTCACATCTTTTTGGAAGGGAAGGACACCGTGGACCAAGAACTGTTCATCAAGCTGGCACCTCACGCGTATGCGCCCGAGTACTTAAGTTCTTACGAAAATATTTCCCAGAAGGAGAGCAACCGCGACGGTAACCAGCCGCGCTTCTGGCTGGCTGCTACCTTGAGGTGCCGGGCGGAAGACGATGCAGGGTGGCGAAGCCAAGGGTGGCTTGAGACCACCCGCCGTGCGCTAAGCCGATAGGCCGTGAATCTATGGGGTGGGCGCGGGAACGAAAACCTAAGTGTCGGGCGGAAAACGTCTCTTTAATGCTCTTAGCGTCGTCACGCTACTTCTGCGAGCTCCCCGCTTTCTGCACGAGTCCTCGTCCTCCGCGACGCCGAATAAATATACGTCGGCGTTCAAATTACAGCGAGCGTCCGAGCCGAGAACTTCCCCGTTGCTCCCTTCTGCTCGCCATAGAGCGATAAAAATGATAAATACCGGGATACGAATGTAGCACGTGAAAAATACTGCGAAATGCCGAAGTCACCAACGATTGAAATTCCAGGCCTTTCCAAATGTTGTGTAAAAGTTATCGTAAATTCAACACCTCGTTGACCTTTCCATAAGCAAAGTGCAGATTTTATGTAGATTTGTGTTAAAAATGTTACGTAGTTGTCCATATCAGGTCGTGTATTTGAAATAGATTCAAATAGTGCCTTTTTTCAAGACTGTCAAATTCCTACTCCCTCCCCCTCTCTCTCTCTCTCTTTCTCTCTCTTTCCCTTTCTGATCAGAGCTATCTTCCACGAGCGCGCATCCACCGCGATATAACGCGTTTGCACGTTTTCTCCGTCGAAAGGAGAATTTAGCGGCGCGCTGGCACCGGCTTCGACGGGGGCAATCCCTCGTCGACGGTGGTCCCTGTCACTGCGTGCCCGTGACAGCCGGCAATTAACAGCCCCCGGACTCTCGCTTTTCTCTCTCCATCGGCGTGCCCTCGCCGGGCGCTAACGTGGAGCGATGCCACGCTAGAGGCGCAACGCCGGGCGCCCGCTTAAATAATTGTCCCCCGTCGGACGGTTAAGACACCGATTTGCCGCCGACGTGCTCCTCCCTTCCTCTCGATGCCAGCGTTTTCTCTTCCCCGCTCGCTCTTTCGATCCTGGGCGCTTTCTCGTCACCACCCGCGACGCCAGTCGATAACAGTCGTCAATTTGGTCGTCGCGTTTTCCGATTATTCCTGATTTATTCCGGATTCTCCCACGAGTCCCTCTCGTCTATGATTCGCCTCGTACGCTTCAAGAACCTCCGTTGAAGATAACAGCCACTAATGTGGAGCTGTATTCAACGTACGTTAGTAAACACGCTCTTTTCGGTACTCGCTGTCCTCACCGTTCCGGTATCAATTTCCTCTCTCCCGGAAATTTCTTACCGATTCGTCTCAATTACGAGAGAATTAGGCGATCCGAGGAGCGTCTAGGTGTTTGTGAGGATGGTGTTTAAGATGATTACCATCCCGATTTAACTTCCGCCACTTCGCCAGGGGAGGGGCACGGTACACTATTCCCAGGAGCGAAGAAAAGAATCGTCGTTAGACAAATGGGATGTTTTATCTGGCATTACGACTTTTTATTTGAGCTCCGATTACAACGGGTAGGGGGTGCGTCTCTCACGGGGGATAAAACGATCTCGCTGGTGTGCCCTGCCTTCAGATCAACGTCAGACGATTTGCACTGTAATGGCATAAGTTTCTCGGGCAGTCGTTTTTCATGAAAGTTTTTGGTCAAGGAATGGCAATCCGAAATAGAATGCCTCAATTAATAAAAACAAGCGGAACTTATTTCCCTCGAGGATTCGCGCGGAGGAGATTCATTTGCGACAAGCGTTGCATGTTACAACAGCGTTTAATTAAATACAACGCGCCGTACTGTAATTAAACAGATATTCATAAAGTAAATGCTAAAAAGTCTTAATAGACACGAACTGCTTTCTTTATCAAGACTATGTTTCAACCGTAAAATCTATATTGTATTACACGATTTTACGAGAACTGGCCTCAACTTTCGACGTTGTCGCTATATTATGAAAGTTACATCCGTATTCGTTGGATCGGGCGTAACTTTAAACGCGCTGGTGATGGTTCGGCGTCGTGACGGAGATATTACATCGTGAGGCACGAAGCGAGGCGAGGCGAAGCGGGGCAACGGTGTTCTGATGACGGGGGGGGGGGGTGAAAAACGAATAAACGAACGAGCGTTGCTCTCCCTCTCCCACCCTAACACGGTCATCCTAACTTCGTTAACCGGTAGTACACTGTTTGTACGGTAATCGTACGCGAGGCGAGAGGAACGGACGGAGGGAAAAAGAAGGGTGGACTCTCTGCCGCTGTACCACCTTGCTCACGTCGGAAGCTCTTACGCGCTGTTTAACTTATCCATTTAAAACTCAAACACGCGAAACAATTAATTAGTAATTAACGCTAGCCGGTAGCCGGAGCAACAGAATAGAGAGAGGGAGACAGGTGGACGGCCAGGCAGGTAAGGAGGAAGGGCGTTCCTCTCAAAGGGCGGCCGTTCCACCACCCTCGAAAAGGAGGTATTGAATGGGTAGCAAGAGGCTTCCGCGAGTGCAAGAAACTTTAAAGTTCGGAACTTTAGTTCAGCTGTTAGCTTCTAATTAGCGGACAAACAGCCAGCCCTGAGATACAGGCATCGCGTCTATTGGTGGCCTGGAGGGAAGAAATTGTAAACTAGATGACTATCTGCTCGTCCACCTTTCCTCCGGTCTCATCTGATTACGCTGAATAAAATAATATTAAACAATTAAAAATATACGTCAAGAATTAGTTTAAACGCACTGTCGATGATTCGCCATGCTTGTTATTTAATTAAAAATCTTAATACAGATGAGAAATGTTTCTTACGAGAAAATAGCATATTTTGTCTTTTATCTGCGCACACTTAAACACGGGGAAGTTGAGAAGAATCGATAACTCTGTTTTTTTTTATGCTCTTCATATCATTGATATTCTTTAGCTTAATCGTATTAGTCGTTCTAAACGCACAGATTTGCAATATTCTGTCCGTTGAGGAAACTTAATGCGATCGACTTTAGGACCATCGATTTTGCAAGTTTCGTTCCTTTTCCTCGCGGTCCTCTTGCAGATTACCTGTCACTCCGCACCCGAATTAACCGCTACCTGTCGACATTATGAAAACGTTGGGCGTTACTGGCTGCGCCGCGAGTTGGTAACGTTTACCTATGAAATGACAAACGCACTCATGCCGCAAGTTTTGCACGGACGGCAGTCTCTGTATCGGTTCTGAACGGGTCGCGGATTGGCCGGGGTGGGGGTCGCCCGGGGTGGCGAGTCGGGTCACCGTTGGTGCGAGGGTTTCAATATGCTTCGGCGGTAGTTACAGTACCCTCTCCGGACCACCGCAGATCGGTCTAGGCGGTGAACGGGTGGGCAGGTGGGGGGTGGCGGAGGAAGGAGGACTATCGTGCTGCGGTATCGGTCGCCTTGGTTATTTAGGAAACCATATCAAAGTTTGAGTTGGCTGCCTGCCGCTGCTGCGCGCCCTCCCTATCGGCGCCCCCGCCTCTGGACAATGAGGTCTCTTCCGGTCTCGTCGAGGTCGCCCTTGACGTTCGTTACAACGCCAAATAACGGTATCTGAAGCCACCAGCATGGTGATGGAGTATACGAGAAAATGTGTTGTACGTTGTAGAAATTTGCCGCTCGTGCGGATGGTTTCCATCAATATTGAGCATTTTCAGAAACATGGAAACAATTTGTCCGCCAAAAATATCTGTATAAATTAATACTGGTTCCCTAGAAATACACAACAAAAATTTGGCGAATTATTGTTCAACATTTTCATGTCTAATTTAGAAAAAAAAAATCATTTTATACATGGAATAACATATTTTTAAAATATTTTATATCCATATTTCAGAAAATAAATTCAGAGAGTCTAAAATAAAGTGCACGACAGCTTTAGAATTATGTTCTTGACCATAATTTGAGAATTGTGAGCCCAAAAAATTGATGTTATTATTTGATATTGTCAGAGACTGGCTGGAACGTTTATTTATTATCCAGTAACAATATTTACAAGAAAATGTTTTGGGAAAAGTAATATAATGAAACGAAATCTAAATGGTACAAAAATGTTTGCGTGTTGTAAAAAAGAAGAGACGTTTTGGTGTGACAAATTAAGCTAATAAAACAAGCAAGTCGAAAAAGCTCTGTGTATTGCGGTCACTACGATCGCGCGTTCCTTGCAGTGACGTGCAGGGGACCAATGAAAGCCGACGTGTTACCGCAGTGAATTGTAGAGCGAGAAAGGGAGGCGGTTCTTCTAGTTTCCCGCCAGGTCCGCGGGTTCTTCAGGAAGGGTCTAGAGATTTAATTAAGGCAAGGCGACGGGTAGAAAGACGAGTCGCTACGTCGTGTAAACTCGAGCCCACCCGTTCACCCCCGTCTTCTGTCCCCGTCTTTGAAACGAGCCAAGTCAGTTACTCCTTCTCCACGCTATTCGAGAGGATCTCTCTCGAAAACTCGTGAGAACGCTGCACACGTCTGGAGCGTAGATCTTGTTCGGCCGAGCGTGTGCGTCAAAGTTCGTCAGGCTACTCGGATTTCCAGCGTCAGAAATTCTCTTCAGGAGGGCCATGTCTTATTGCGACTTTCGTAAACCTTGTCACGATGTGAAGGCGTTTCCACAAAGTTACCGAAACGTTTCATTAGATGGCAAGAAGACTCAAGATAATCGTATATTTATAAATCCATCCGGTTCTGTGTGCTATAATTTCTAACTGTTTCGGTTCCGATATTAGAGTATCTTGTCTTAACAAGATCGTTACTACCTGCGCGATATGCCACGTTTGATCGAACGGGCTAATTATATCGGGCAAGTTTATATAAAGAAGTTTCTTCTCGGAAGCTTTTACTTTGCTCTTCTTCGCGAGCATTGAGCTTACCGGCTCTCTTCATTCAAAGTCCACTACGAAACAGCGCGCAGGCATCATCTGCCTCGCGGTTTCAGCGTCAATAATTTGCAAAGGCTGCGGGGCAGGTTCTAACCGACTGATTTCACGCATCTGGCGTTTGGTGGTTTAGTCTGGCCTGGTCCATGCTCGCTTCAGAGTGAGAGGATCAGCGAAAGATGTCGGGAACAAGGTAGAAGGTGAGAGACAGTTAACGAAAGAGAGAGAGAGAGAGAGAGAGAGAGCCGGGAGAAAGCTGGAGTTAGACGGCGAGAGGGTGGGTGGATGAAAGCGGAGGGCGAGTGCGGGCAGTCCCTGCCTCGCCGCCGTGGTGGTCCCGTGATCAATATTCCTTACCCCCTTTGCCTTGGCTTACCCCTCCGGCACGATACGGGTGCCCCTTACCTCGGGAAAACCCTCCTTCTACCCATACACCCGCCACCTATCCCCCTGCCCCCTCAGGGGAGAAGCCGGCAGAAACCCCTGAAACCCCTCTCGCACCCTCGTCTTAATTAGGAGTCTGAATCTGCGGCGGACACGCGTATAAGGGTAGGTTGGAGGAGGTCGAACGGGGGGTGGAGTGTGGGTGGATGGTTGGTGGTAGAGGCAGGGGTAAATCCGCAGACGAGCCTCGTGTCCGAGACATTATTCCCGACTTCGTTGCGATCGCCCGGCGTCACGAACGTCAGGTCACCCTTTTTATTATTCCCCGAGATAAACACATTTGCGCGTCCTTACCCTGCTGCGCGGGATCAACGCCGCGCCGGCTCGTGGCCGGCCCATTTTCTAGACGAAAGAATTTCGCCATCGACTTCATCCCTATTTAACGCGCAATTAGCCTGTACGAGACCCCGTTCGTGCTTCTTACGCGTATACTGGATGCCTTAGAAATTGCCTTCATAGCTGCATATAATTTTATTCACTTCCGCAAAAGTTTAGCTCGACGTTTCGTGAATAGAATTTTAAAGGATATTATACTATTCACGATTTTGCTAATAGCGATTTGTACTTGCCGTAAGAACACTTTTAAAGTTTTCGATAAATTGTATCCGTATAATTTTTTATTTTTACGAAATTTGAAAGGAATCACGAGGGAGAGTGGCGATTGCATTAAAATAATCAATTATTGTTGGCGCATGTAGAATTTTAAAGAACTTGAAGTGCGCACACACGGCAAGGATATTTACATGCGTGGTACATGTACGATAGTACATGAAGGGTGGGCGGTGGTGAAGCTGAACCAAGAGGATATTGGGGTTAGGCCATTCATTAGATTATGGGAATTCGGTGGTACCCGTCGAAGGGAAAGGAGAGGAAGGGCTGGGGCTTGGCAGCGCGATCAAGGACCACCCTACGTGCATTAGCTTGCGTCACAAGGCGCGGCGATGGGGTTGAGAGCGGATGTGAAGCACAGAAATACTGGATATCTTCCCGATTATGTTTCCGTTGAATCTCTTGATTTTTACTTTATGCGGCAAACTTAAAAAATAAAATTTACTATTTTACTTATTATTCACTGTACGCCAGGGAATATCTATGCGAGCGAATATTGTCATTTATTTTTACATATTGAAAGAGGACTGAATTATGTACAGTACGGTGCATTAATTCGGTTCGGGTAATAATTATGGATGGACAAAAATTACTTGATTTAAACATATAATAGGTGCTTTTTGCCAATACGATCCGAGGCGAATTGATGCACCGCACTGCGCTAATTGTGCATATACTGCACATAATAATATTTATTTACCTAAACTTCTAAATATTTATTATTCTACTTTTCTACAAACATCAGAGGACTAATTGGTATGTTTTTTTCTGTTGCAGAGCCGTCCCTAGTGAGGCGGGAATATCCCCGCCAAATCATGAACAAGGTAAGTTCAAACATTATAATTTCCTTTGACCTTTAATATTTAAAGGTTACTATAATTATAATACCAAGACATAAAAATTACGATAGAATGCAAACGATGTCATGGTTAGTTTTATTACAAAAAAATTGAGATTTCTTATTATTAAGATCTAAAGTAATTTTTATATTTTTTCGTATACTAATAAATTAGATAAAAGAATATAGTGTCATAAATGAGGATGATTGAGGCTTTCATCGAGCCTAGCAAGTCAGTTACTAGGGAGGATCGATCTAACACCTTTAATTGGTTTTCGTGCACCGCAACTCGCATTGCGTGCTCGTATCTTTAGTTACCAACGTCTGTGCCTACCGATCAACGAAATCTTACATTAGTGCATACGAGGAATTACGTTTTATAATACACAATCTTAATGGCTCAGAAAAATTAGAGAAATTATTATCAGGCAACGTTAGTTGACAGTTTAATTTCGACAACATTAATATTAAATTAACTCCGCGACTTTCATTAATTACTAATTAATAATTTTACGTTACAATAGAATAGAAGATATTTATTTTAAAAAGAATATATTGAAACGTTATAAAAAATTTTTTATAGCGAAAAAGAAGTTTACAGTTTCGATGTGTGTTAGAGAAAGAGAGAGAGAGAAAGAGAGATGAGTTACATGTCTCCGCTTACAATATGTAATATGTATATAACTTGTATGTGTGTGTGAGCTTCATTTGTAGGCTCTTTATACGCTGTCTGCCTTTCCTCATTATGCATCGCACATGAGAAAACTTGCTTGGAATTTCTCTTCACTCCCCTCCCTCTCTCCCTCCCCCCCCTCTCTCTCTCTCTCTCTCACCTACTCTCACGCTTCTCTCTCTTTTACTCTGTCATGCCGGTTTTCCTCTGCCTTCGTTCTGGGGTTGCCAAGCCACCATCTACCACCTTTCCCCGCACATCGTTGCCCGCTTCGTACTTCGGCTTCTTTATAAACTTTTAATGACGGCAAAGCCTAATCGAGAGAACGAGCGAGCATGCCCAGCTTCGCGAAACTACCCGGGAAAATCGACACTGAATCTCGATGTTCGATACTGCACCGAGCCAACCGTCACTTAAAAAAAACGTTCGTGCAGTCTGCGATAATAGCTGCGTGCCACCCTTTAATTATTATTGATTAATTTATTAAGAAATTTTATTATGTTATATATAAAAAAAGATTAGTAACTATTTATTTATATTATTCTACGTTTTGGCATACGCATAGTTTCTTTTGTAAAATATTTTATAAGATATCAATGTAAAAAGTATATTGATAGCCGCTCGATAGCCGGTAGCTGTGATACAACGCTGCATAAAGTAAGTCGTACGAGCAGGAAGTTGAAGTTCGAGCTCGGGCTTGAGCTCGCGGGGGCGCTTTCGATTTGCAACAAATCATTCAGCGTTTACACCCGGCTGCCCGTTCAGTTGAATTAAACTTCCACCGAGAACTTCGTTCTCCGTTTACCGGCTCGGTGGTATACATATACACTGGGTATAGCTAACCGTCTGTACCTGCGAACTGCTTCTCGAAGTTCTCTCCCAGTGCCTTCGTGCGAAAGCAGTTAGCTGTTTGACGTAGCGCTATGCTCGTTACGGACATGTTTGGATTAACATGCCTACGCACGATGTACGCGAGTACAACAAATTAAAGCGATAAGTGATAGCCGAATATTTTTGTATATTTTGAATACGCCTAAGCATACTTAAAATAAATATATTTAACCATCAATAGAGCTAAATAGGACCATTGCGATATAAATCAAACAAACGAACGCGCCTTTAGGTCCGAGCAAGATGCTGGTAGCCCAATAATTGTAATCTAAAATGTGAATTCTGAGGGGAAAACCGCTGAGAGCATTATGGAGTACAGATTTGCGGCGTTACTGGGCATTACTAGGCATCACTAGGCATTTTTTGGGCATTAGGCCTTGCTGGGACATTATAAATATAAAATAAGATAAAATAAGATAAAGTAGTGCTCACTGGGCCATTAGTGGGCATTGGTGTACAAGATTTTGGTCAGCGGTTTCCCCCTCGGTGAATTCATATACCGTTTTCCACCTTGTTCCGCGCGCCGGTTTCTTTTTGAACGTAACACAATTTCAATTAGATAGAATCATTCAAATATATTTAAGTATGCTTAAAATTAGCACATCGCAGAACATTATTATAAGATTTCCTACATGAATCAAAACCGACGAGTTGGTTACTAGACAGAAAGATAATAATTTGCGTCTATAGTTGACGTTTATTGGGGGGAAGTGGATTTTTAACGGGAGTTTATATTATATATCAATTGAATCTTTTTACGCACTATCGCTGGTCCGTAAACTCGGTCGTATACGAGCTGTAGCTTTTTCTTTCCCTCGAAAAAGGGAATGGCGACATAAACACGTAACGTTCGGCTCCTAAAGCACGATTAAGCTAATCCTTACTTATTTGTTCCGTGCTCCTCAGTGCGTACGTCCTGCTGCTATTAGATATATCTCCGGATCGCTGTTTCCTTGGGGACAGTCCTGGGGAAATTGGGCAAGTTCGAAGTTTCTATTGAATTGTTGCTCTATGTACCTCACACGATTGCCTTAATGTTACAAGGATTATTACAGCATACGTATATGTATATTATATGCATACATTATTTTTACTAAAATCTAATGTATCATATAAACGATTAGAACGCATTGAGAAGGATCTACGTCTTTTTTTTAGATTGTCAAAATTGATTATGGTTTATTAATAATTCAACAGGTTAATCTTTCCTTTTTTAATACGCGATAATAATTTATTAAAATTTGATTCGACTAGTGGGTTGGCTGTTGATGACAAATCTGACTTTTAAATCTCATTGTCGCAGGCACCGGTCATGAAATAAACGTATTGTGGGCTCACTTCCGGTGGCATTTAAAAGAATACCGGTGTCGGCGTGTATACCGTGCGCCATTTAGTGGCGGCACTCTCTTTCATAAAAGACCTTAATAAAAATCCCAATCTAAACAAGCTTAATTTACGTCCGCCACATAATTACCTACCCCGAGGCATGACTTCCCTCGCTCACCCCGCCCCTACCGCGAACTACCTCCGCTGGCTCGCTCCAGGAGAAAAGGCGAAGGGATGGGAACGAAGGAGAGGCGTGCGCGTCGAGAGCGCACTGAAAAATCTAAGAGGCTTAAAGCATTAAAAGGGTTATATAACATTCATTACCAGCGGGTCAGCCTTTGTGAAATTTCCCTTGGAAGCGCCTTCACTCGGTGGACACGACCTTCTCTTGCCCCCCCCCCTCCCTCACTTACTACCCCCTTTGATTTTTCTCCCCCCCAAGCCTCTCCCTCGCCCTTACACCGAGCGGCCATCTTCTTCTCGTCGATCCGTGCTCTCGCTCTTCCGCAGCATCGAGCATCCCTCGTTTCTGAGGGTGCAGGGTAGTCACGTGATCGCGCCATCGTTCGGCGCGTGAGGGGCGGCGGGGTGGAAAGTGGCGGAGAAAGGAGAAGAGAGGAGGGTCCGCCTCCCTGATGAAGATGTCGCACACGCCGGGGACCCCGGCGAGATTACTCGGGTTAGAACCTGCGGACCCTGGTCAGGGCACATGCTAATTGCTTTATTTGACATCAAGAAATAATGTACTGCTGTTCCCCGCCGTACGACCGCCGCCGTGCGGGAACCCCGCGAGGAAACCAGAGGTCCTTCGTTCTCACCTCGCGTCCTTTCTCACTCTCCGCTCCTTCGACTATTCCTATAAATTCACTCGCGTCCCACGGCAATGGCGGTCTCTCAAAATCTCGTGGACCGCATCTCTCGTTCGGTATAAAGACATTAACGTGTGTGGTTTACCATTCTTTTACTCCGCAAGCGCACACGTATCGCGATAAACAGGATATACGTGTAAATTAAATGCATAACTCTTGAATCACTCGTAAAAGAACATTTCTACGTAATATCAATTTGTTTCTCCTCACTGCAATAACATTTTGTTTTTATCGGTGCAACTTTCCAAAGGACGGGCTCCAGGCCGCGTCGCGTGGAATGCAAAGCACAGAGCAGTCGGTTGTAAAGAAGACTTATGCCCGCGCCTCTCGGCTCGGCGGACCCAATTTCATAGAGCTACGTGAGACGACTGGTTACGTCAAGCAGATCAACTAGAAACCGGACCTAATAACCCTTAGTTCGGACCAATAAACATTTTTCCGGGTTACATATGATGGAATTTGTATGCCAAATCGCGTATATCCAAGAGATGCTGGCGCGTTCCGACGCGGGGCACGCTCCTCTCTCGTAAATATGCCCTCGGTTGGCAAAGTGCTATCGCGAGAGAGGGGAAAGGGGTGGGCGAGCGGGGGGAAAGAAACGGGAAGGGGGAAGGTGTACGGGGGCTTAGGGTCGGTTCTGGGGTCGCCAAGGGTGCATTTCATCTTCGGAGGCGTCAGCTCGGAGACCGATCGACTATACGGCCGTCGGTTGGATCATCCATCTTTTATCGAATCGGACCTGATGGCCAGGCCGCCGCCGCCGCCGCCGCCGCCGCCGCCTCTACCGCGGACTCGCAACTTTTGCCTCTCCGAAGACTCCTGAACGCAGCACCTGAGCGTGTGTGTCCGCATGTAAATAATGGACAATGCTGTTTCGACGCGTTACCCCGTGGCAGCTTGTCAAACTTTCCACTCACATTTCGCGATAGGAGTTACTCTCCCATTTATTAGTCGAATATCGTACCTAACGAAAATATTCTCATAAAACAGTCAGACAAACTTCGAGACGCAATTATATTTGCAATATAATGTTAAACCGTTACACAGCACGTCTCCACCGGTATATGCGATTTAATAGTGATCAATGTTCTATGGATCGGGCCATCCATCTCTCGTCGAATGGAAATCCGACATACGGTGCCAGAAGCCGTTACAACCTTCTCAACTTTCGTCTCCGGTAGCGTCCATCATGTCAGGCTGGGATACGGCTCTCCTAACCAAACATACATTAATATGCATATACGTAGCCAGCATCTGTGAAAAAGTTGAGTCCATGATCGATGCGTATACCGTTCGTTCATAATTCGTTCTACCACTAATTATCGAGCTAGCAATAATAGTGATCTTTGATGTTACCCAACGTAGATCGTATCCATCATCGCTGTTCAGCTTACTTCTGTAAGCTTGAAGCGTCCAAAAAAATGTAATTCGCGCAAAATGTTAAGACTGATCAGTTTTTATCACGTCTAATATAAAGTACTATTTTAATTTTAAATGGACATAAAATTATCTTGTCGACTCCCTCGGTCCAGCACCTAATTCTCAATTTATTAAATTATAACAATATCGGTGAAAGCAGAAGGCGCCACATTAAGATATTTTATTAATGACGATTCAGTATACTTGCAATGCGGTTGAAACAATGAACCGCGCAGCGCGTTAACCGAGAAAATGTAACGATGCAGAAAACCGAGGGAGTCTTGCGGGGTGGGGGACGAGAGGGTTTGCGGGAGACGAGGGGCTATTTTTGCGGTTAGCGGGGAATAATTTAGGAGCGGATAATACGCGGAGGTCGTGCAATTTGGCCGACGTCGGTGACGGAGAGTGCGTGCTCGTTTTCATACACTTTCTCGCGCGCGCACGACGCGGAAGAGAACGGGGGTGGCGGGGCCGGCACGTAACGGAGAACGGGGCTCAGGTGTTCCATGGGATAATAGGCGACATCATCCTTGCTTCCCCGATTCCCCCTCCCTCCTCCCACCTTTGTACCGCATCGTCAAACCCTGATCGATGTAATATTCACGCTCGATACACGTCTCAGCTTCTGTAACTTGTTCTACGCTCTATACCTGCAAGTTTTCCCTCGAATCTCATCAGCGCCCTTTCGCATCTTCTCGATATCTTCGCCGTTGATAATGTCCTGACAGTAACGCGTCAGTTACAGAGAGAGAGAGAGAGAGAGGGAGGGGGGAGGAGAGCTTCTTATATCATTCATCACATTAAATTGATAAGATATAGCACATATTAGAAAGTTTATTCCCAGACATTTTCTCAGAAGAGACGATCGGTGCTCGCGTTTTCCACGAGGAACGCTTTGACCCACGTTTCCGGTCTCGTCGGTCAACTAATGTCGAGCTCTTTTCGCGTTTGTAACAAGCGGAGGCGGTGGGGTGTCGGTTACTACCCCCGCGTGGCCGTATACTCATTGCGCGTGGTAAACACCCCTCTTTTGTTGGCGGTCGGTCGGAGTTAAGCCGAGGTCTCCCATTAGCGCCGCTCGGAATTACAAAAATAACACTTGTCCCTGCAGCCGGGCGCCCACGGGCAGTCCAGTGTAGTTAAGTAAAATTAAGCTAAAATTTCCGACGAGCCGCGATGTACATTCAACCCCTTTTCCGTCAGCTCGTGGCGGCGGCCGCGCGTACACGGCTGGCCAACCCTTCGCCAGCGTCCAACCCTCTTCCTGCCTCCTCCACCTCTTCCTCTTCCTCCCCTTCCCTCCAGGAATTCACCGGTCTCTCTTTTCACGTATACGTTACACTTCACGCTGCCCCTTTATGCTCCGTGGGCATTAAATATTTACCTTTCGATGAATATGCAAATATAATTATTTACGCGCAATTTAGACGTTTTTACGCGTCCTGCGCGACGCTCGTCTTCGTCGCTCATCGATTCTCACTTGCTACTTAAAATATGACAAATGCTAAAGTTGATATATTTTTTTCGCATTTATATGCATCACGTTATAATTTTTAATTGCATTAAAATAAATAATTTAATTGTCTGGCTGCAATTTTGCAGTTTAATTTTTTCATGCTTTTAATCAAGTGAAGATATACAAGATACAAAATGAAGATGTAAGTTACAAAATTAAAAATGTAATAATGTTTCCGAATCATAATTTTTTTTTTAAAAGAGAACGCAATTCTCGAAAGTATTATCTTAACGAGAGTAGGAATCTCCTGAAAGTATTTTCTATAGGGACGAAAAATACTTCCAGACACATTTCCAGAATACAATCTTTAAGAGTATGAATATTCTTGCCACGTTCGGAGGATATTTCTTCATTTTAATCTTTCAGTTATACTGAAAAGAGATATATAACATTAACGCGAATATATTCTGAAAATTGCCACGTTTCAAGAGATACGTTTGAATCCGAGGACTCAATTTTAGCGTGTGCCATTTTCGAGGTTTCAATCAAATTATATCTGCCAGAGGAACAGGAGCCCGAGGAGCTGCTGTCAGCTCGTTCTTATCCTGTCGTCTTTCTCCGCGGGATTAACCTTTAACGTTAATTATCCGCCAGCGTACCCGGGGATAGAGATCCCGGACTAGGGCGGCATCAAAGAACCGAGTGTTTAGCTGCAATATCTTTCCGCCGGGCTGCACATCGGGTGACCAGGGACGGGGGCCAAGAGATTCAAAAGGTGATGTCGGCGGGGATAATTCGCGGTTAGCGAAGAAACTAAAGAAGTCACCTCCAAGCCTTCACTTTGTTATACTATTTCTTGCTCTTATCTATTTCGCTTTAATGAAGAAAAAGTAACGGTAGATTAATTCAAGTGACTTGGACATTTCCTCGAAATGATTATAAAATAATCGGTATATTTTAAAGAGTGTTTTATCGTCAACTTGTAGACTTACGACAACTGGCGAAGTTAACATGTAACGGCATATACAGGGAAATAGAAAACTGAAGAAAGAATTGAAGATAGATAATTAAAATGTTCATCTCCAAGAAATATGTCCCATTTGTTACAAGATGAGCGAGTTTTCTCCGTAAATACGCCACATATTATTGAAACGGTTGAATGCAATCGGTTTAACAACATGCTTGCACTTAATGAAGTTTGCCGACGTAAATAATAGATGATTGAAATGGTAATCGGGTCTGTGTAATTAAATTTAAAATACAAAAAACGTAATGCGCCTCACACATCGGCGGGTTCTGAATGTTCGGTAAATGACTGTATGTAGCTGGGAGTCTCAACAGAAAGGCCCAGACAGAGAACGGCGCGCAAATTATTGATTAAGTCGAGCCATAATTACTCCGACGACTAGTGTCAGACAGAGTGCAGCTACGCAGACAAATTGTATCTAATGACCATACGTCGATCATCCTCGAGCCGAGCAGGCGTTCCATGACTGCGTATTCGTGCTGCTGTCGTTAGCATCCTTCCGACTCGACGGCCGACGTCCTACGGCGAACAATTTCGAGCGCGGCGAGCGAACGAGCGAGCGAGCGAGTGAGCGACGAAGGGAAAATGTATTCGAGAGTTTCCAATTTGCGGTTGTGGCCTGGAACGCGGGGTGCGCGGGCGGGATTGGTCTGCAGTGGCGGAGTGCGGCGCGGAGCTCTATTATGGTAATTATATGATAAATACAACAAGGCCTTGGGCGCTGTCTTCTCCTTCTTGGTCCTCTTTTCAGTCACGCTCGTCCTCCTCACCCCCATCGCAGCCGGCAGGAATCTCGCTCCTCTCGCGACTTGGCCCCCGTCTTTCCACCCGGGGTATTGTCGTTCTCCTTATTCCGCCCTTCCTCTCGCGTCCTCACCACTCGTTCGGCCCCGTTTCCACGAGCGAGCACATTGGCGGTTTGCCTTAAAATACGCCTCCTCTCGTCTGCGCGGAATGCAATTAATCTTATTCCCTTTCGATCTCGCCTCCTCGCGGCGCCTGTCCCAAAGGGATGAGTAACGTCGCTGGAAGAAGTGTTGCCGACTTAATGAAGTACGACTTCTGATGCGTGCCCAGGCGTGGGTGTGCGCGAGAGGGAAATACGAGGGTGACGAGGGAGGACGCGGGAGGAAGGCGCGAAGAGAGCGAGCCACCCGGAAATCCTGGCTAACACCCGTTTTCATTAATACGGTACATTTACCGGCCGCCTCTTTACGACGATAAAGAGAGCGGTTTAGATAAGTAGAATGTGTCGTTTGCTACCAACAGTTGAACGTTTTCGAAGACTGCTTCTCGTTTTCTTTATGCGACACTGAAATTCAAAATATGACTCGCCCTTTCGGTAGAACTTTACGTCTTTAAACCAAGACTGTGCTGATTTCGTGGTTTGAAGATAAAAAGTACGAAACATCTTGCAATATCGTTTCTTCCTTTCTTCCAGGTCACGAAATTATTGATCGTTTCAATCTTAAAGGCTCTGAATCCTCTTTTATCGATATAAGAAGATTGAGAATCTGGACGAAAATTAACGCGAGTCTATCTTATTACTGAGCGCTTAGTGTAATTTGTTTACGGTTTAACTTTCCTGTGCCGTGCCCAGTCTATTTCTGGCAACGAGAAGGTATCGTTAACCTTCCACGGCGCCGCCGCTGTTTCGGTTGCCGCGACGGCAACGGCTTATCTTTCCACTTTAGACGATTGTTCGAAACTCCGTGTATCGCCGTGTGCTCGGTCGCCTCCCCCGTTAACAAGCTCGGGCGACGACGTCGGGCATTAAATGCGACGCGTTCGCGGCGTAAACTAATATTCCACGCGTGGAGGGGCGAATCGCAGAGCGCGCGGGCGGGATCATTATAAATAGTCATAATTACAACAGTCGCGCGTGCTTAATTCAATTAGGCTGATTAACGCTGTACGTTGCGCACCTAAACCCCCGGTGTCTCCCGCGCCTTCTCTCTCGGCGGCGGCGGCAGCGGCAACGGCACCCGGTCGGAGTTCTCGGGTCTGGTCTGAGGGTCCTGAGGGTACGTGCGCGCGCGAACGCGGCCGAGCAGAGCGCGTAAAATATACGCGGTATCCTGGCCAGGATCCTGGGACTACGGCGCCACGGTATTATACTTATGCATAGACAAGTTATAGCCTGGCTAATATGATTATCTCTTCGACGGAAGACAGAGCGAGCAAGACAGAGACTGGGTGCGGCTGCTGCGACGCGCCGCTCTTCGGACCTCGATGGCGCGCCGAGGGGAGGAGCGCTTCTGCATACTTAGAAACGCATCGTTTGTGCAACACCAGGGCTCGTGGTCAAGGTTTCCTTCCCAATTGGAAATGTAATAAGAAAAAAATTAGAGCGCAGAAGAAACGGCAAGGTTATTAATGGTCGTGCGTTTGGGTGAGACAAAGTAAGGGTGAGGGTGGCCCGTCGTTTGGATTTGTCGCGGGCGGGATCGAAGCCGAATAAATTAGCCCCTCCGCGGCCGAGATATAAAATTTTGAATATGAATGGATGGTTTTGCATTCGTGATGAGCTCTTATTCGGGAAACAAAGCGCAGCTGACGAGAACATATGTAGATGAAGGCGGGCGCGAGAAATCCATAATCCGTCGAATCCTTCGGCTTCTTAAACGCACCCGCGTCCTTTAACGAGCACCTCGACTATCTCGACTAATCCGACCGTGATCCGACGTAGCGCGCGAGGGATTTCTTCTCGAGGGTTGTTCTTTTCTATGCAAATGCTGCGTTCTTCGAGACAGCAATCGTATTTCAGCATCATTTTTGGATTACGCGACACACCGATTTCGCGCGCAGGGGATATCGTTATAATTAAAACGATCGGATGAACGTCGGCCGAACGAAGCCTACGCTGGCGTGGCTCATCACTTCCCACCGAAGCCTAGAATACCCTCAGTACGGATCGCGAAGGGAAGGAAGAGGGACGAAGAGAGGAGAGACCTCTCTCATCTCGTCTATCCCTTCCGCTAAACTCATCACCCGCCGGTAATTCCATCGATGCTTTAAGCATGGAGGGTCTCTTCAAGGGATGTACTCGTGGTTGTAACCTACTAAAGCGGGCTTAACGAAGAAATAGTTTCATTCGACTTTCGGGGCCCGACCGCCCTATACTATTATATCAATGTATCATATTCTGGCTAAACACACATATGTTCGTGTACTACGAGACGTATGCCTGCAAGAGACCAATTCGCTTTGAGTCTTGTGAAAAAGTTCACCGGCCTGTTTTATCCAGTTCTCGTTCTGGTGCTTTGAGCACTTGGTTTTACTTCATCTCTGGTAGGCTGCTAACCTTGCCGAAGGAAACCTCCCATCTGGAGGGCTGTGCCCCTAAAGGGGTATGTGCGGCGAGATACTCTCGGCCACTTCGACAAGGTATGATCAATGTAATGTAACAAAATCACGGTCTGTAAGAATCAAACAAGAAGGGATATCAGTGGATATATTATTAGCATACGAGATGTATTATATGCAAATTGTACGAATCCCTGCTATCTCCTGATCCTCTTTGATTTCTTGTCACTCACGCATCTGTCACGCGCAATACTCGCGCAGTTTTAATGATAACGCCGATCTGTTCTTATAGAAACGAGCCAGTCGGCATTTAATACTATCCCGTTGAATATTCTCTCGAATGGCCCTCGATATTGAATTGGCTCCTGCCTAATTGTAACCTCGCTCGTCGCGAGGGTCCCATTCACTTGTAAACGACATTTGCATAATTTTTACATTGGCTCTCGTGTAATCGATTTGAATACCAGCGGTGATCTCTCTTCCGTTTTTCTTTTTTTTTCTTCTCCTACCATTGGGACCCATGTAAGGCTTATCCCTCTTCCCGTCGATGGTTGCAGTTAGAATTGCTAAGTAATTATGCGAAGTCTTGCTTTAGCTGCTGTATATCTTTGGTCGAATACACTTAAAACTGTACATAATGCTCTCACAACGTTTTAAATAATATTGTGTAGATGTTTGTTAATCGTTAAATTCGTACATCGAAGTAACAGCGATACAATTAGATTTTCCTGTCTAAATTTATTATCTAGATCTAATCGTCGTGCGGCGAGTACGAAACTCTTTTATACCGCATCTGATTTGATTATTGCAAGTATCACTTTTTACAAACCGTACACGGTTATTAATTTATAAATATTTCGTGCAAAAAATAATTTTGCATGTTCTCATATATTGTTTAAAAAATAATTTATTTCGCAGTGTATTCTTCATTAATGTTTTCGAAAATGATATAGTTATATTGAAACTACTACTTAATATTAATTTAGAAATTATTCTGCAAAAAGAGCTCAATGCGCCAAGCGAAACGACTTATTACCTGATCATAAATCGCTAATTCGCTTTCTGAGCATCCAAGAAGGCATAAAAATTACTCGCCATGCGTTTAAGTGAGTTTTGAAGTTTCGTCGAGCGTGAACGTCGAAAGCAGCGGGCAGTGACTCGGCTAAAACGTTAAATATCCACGACGAACGCATAAGCGGCACGAAGATTACTCTGTGGAGTCCTGTGTGAAATAAAGTTACGGGGCGACGTCGCTCGGCCAGCGGTTAATTTAATAAATTTTTTTTCCGCCCCGAAAAGAAGAGAAGAGAGATGAGCGAACGTGAAGGGAGACAGCGAAAAAGTTGTACACCAATTAACGGATTGAAGTGCCATCAGATGCAGGCCGGCTTCGAGAGGGTTCGGGTCGCGAAGTCCTTGAAGGGTTGGACTATCATTAGCGAGCCGCCACTTTAAGCGGTGGTCGCCCTTACCGCCAAAAAAGGAAGCAGTTGAAAAGGCTCGGGGCTGGCCGACGCTCGTTTGACTTGCACTACTTCCGCCATAGATTGCCTCTTGCCGCGGCTATTCCTCGCTGGCCATCGTCACCGCCGAGCCTCGTATTTTAATTTGTATCGGATCGTGGCGAAAATTGTTGATCGTTCAAATATTTCAAAGAATTAATAGGAATTTTAATGCGCCCGTGTAATTTCCGCGAACAGTTATAAAATTATCGCGAAGTAATAGACGCGCTGCTGAAACTTCTGTGTTGACAAGGTGATTTAACACGATGACGATGGATTATCGAGGAACCAGTAAGATGAAACTGGAGGGCAATTCTGAGAGGGTTAACGTGGAATCGGAATGCGTAATGGACGGCACGATGTTGGATTACTAATGAGCATTTGCCAAGAGAACTCTACGCTTTCGATCTTTCTTCATTTCGCGTCCTCGTCAGAATTTAAGCATTTTTCTTTCATGTTATCAAATTGATAACTTTCGGGAACGTCATTTGAAAGTTTACCGCGATAAATATTACCACGTGCCTACATTCTTACTTTTACCACCATTAGGTCTCGCGAGGCGATAAATCGTGAACGCCTAAATGTTATTCGTAGCAGCTTTTACCTTTAAACTCTTAATTGTTCTTTATCCACGCTGAACTTTTTCCCCCGAGAAAAGGGAATTCGCCTCTCGTATTGCTGGCGAAAAATCATGCGGACAACACGGCATTCAGAGCGAGTAGCGTGCGATGCGGCGCGTCATTCGTCAAAATGGGGAAAGTACGCCGGTGAATAAATACGTCGGCGTCGCGCATTAAGCGTGTATTCGCGGATATGTCGAGATAACGTCGAGTCGATTCGTCCACCGCTCGGATCTGCCATGAAGAGCAAGGGTGACAGAGAGGGAGACAGGGAGAAAAAGAGAGGCGGTGGGAGGCAGATAAATAGAGAAGGTGGAAAGAGAAAGCTCGTCGCCGCGAGGCATGCAATGCCGGCTGCGAAACAAATGGAACGATCGCGACGGGGGTGGAAATAAAGCGTCCCCGTCGCGTTCTACGGTCGTGACTGAGGCCGGGGGGGGGGGGACTGATGGGGGGGGGCGAGAGAGAGGGGGAGGGAGAGAGCAAGAATAAAAAAATACACAAATACACACGTGCGCGCGCGCGTATGCTCTCGATCTCCGGATTGACGAGCGCTCGACCGTGCAAAAACGCCGAAGCACTTTTCCGTGTTCAGAGCTGCATCCGAGCTCTTCAACGTCGCGTCAGCATGGCGATTGTTTCGACGAGAACTTGATTCACAGCGACAGGAGTACAATCGAGTGTCGTTAATCGTCAAATGGATCTGCCACCAGTCTGAAAGAAATTTAATAAAAGTAACGCTACCCTTGTTGTGCATTAAAATTTAGAAGTAAAATTTTCGTATTTGCACATGTAATTTAGCCAAATTACTCTCTCTCTCTCACTATCTCTCTCTTTCTCTCTCGCTCTCTCTCTCTCGCCTTCCTCTTGGTCTCGGCTTGAATGAACTTAGCTTTCACGCGTACTATTATTCCGCACGGATCCGTCGAGTTTTCGCCGATCATTTCCGTTAGTTTACGTCCGGAAGTTTACGCATATTATTACGGACCGTTTCTTCTGCCGCCACGGATGAAAATGCCGTCTGTATTCGTGGTGCAGGGAGGACGAGTCGTGTGTGCGTACACAGGTGCGTATAGGACCTTCAACAGGTGGTCACTCGTAATCGTGGGGGTTACGCCGCAGCCCGGTGGCTACCCATCCGTCAAGGGCTTTGTGTGCCCTTGCGCGCACCACCACCGGTGGCCGTGGCGCCCATCGTCCTCGGGAAAAGCGGCGTTTTTCCTCCCCTCTCATCCCCCTGAGTCTGAAATGATCATCCCCGGCCGCGCGCCACGCCGAAAGCCACGCTTGGTTCTGCTGGCTGGTACTCCAGCGACTTTTCGCGACTGGAACAATGCTCTCGTTAATTAAGATTTCTTCCCGTGGATTCTCTCACCCTCATTCTCATAACCATTGAGAATCTCCCCCCCCCTTTCTCTCTCTCTCTCTCTCTCTCTCTCTCTCTCTCTCTCTCTCTCTCTCTCTCTCTCTCTCTCAAACTTCTTTGAGGTAAAAGTACAGTCTATTTTTAGACAGCAAAAGGACACCTTATTTCAGAAATGTTTTTACCCGCTTTTGAAGGGATAAATTTGTTACTGTTATTGATTAAACGTGACAAGAAAGCAGACGCATTGGAATGTTTTGGGCCCTCAGTTTCAATATTTCATCTCTGATTGTAAATTTAGTTTTTACCTGGTATTAATATTTTTAGACGATGCGAGCAGGCACTAAGAGTATATAATCGTGGATACGGTTATAATTATTACACAGTAATCAAAATTGAAATTGTGCAACCCTTGAGCAAGAAAAATAAAATTTCCACGAAGACATTTCTTTCGGAAGGAAAATTTCGCAGTGGCTTCGAGAGCTGGGTACACGAACTTGGAGGTTGACGAGAGGTGGTTCGTGGCGGTAGAACGGCGACGGGGAGGGGAGGTAAAGGCGCGCAGAGATCCGGATTTAAGGCGGCGTCCGTGAAAGCTCTCTAGAGGCGCCAGGGACTTGGGTCGGGGGTAGTTTAAGAGAAAGAGAAAATGGCTGGGGATGGAAAAGCAGGCAGGAGAACGACAACGACGAGGACGGGCGTGTTGGAGTGTAAGTGCTAAGATCTCGGAGTGCATTAACATGCCCCGGAGGCAAGCTGAATACAACCCTTCTTACATCCAGATCTCAAGCCGAGACCATCGTCAACCGAGGAGAAAGGGAGGCTGGTAACGGTAACGTCGGGACAGAACAGGGCAGAACACCGCAGAGATTCCCACTTAATTACATTAAAAATGTTTTATCCTTCGGCCTTTTTTTTCTCTCTCCCTTGAGACTCGGGACAACGATATTTTTTCGTGGACGGATTAGAGAGTATTTTCTTGTAATCCACCACAGCGGATAGTCGAAACGTGCCGCTTTTAAAGCGTTGCGATATATGGATTTTGTACAGTCGCTCCAGAGAATACAAAGGTATATATCAAAGAAATAAAAAAATGTTAAAATTGCTAATTAAAATCGCAAACGATTGTTTCAAAAGAGAGAGACTCTTGAATTTTTAATCGATTAGTTGTATTTAAATAATTGGAAAGCGAAAGAAAACGCGACAATATCGATGCATGTATGATATTGGAATATTTACGTACGACAGATATTTCAAATATTTGCAGAAAAGTATCATCTATATCTGAACGGGTGCATAATGTTGAAATATATTCAAGGCGATGCCAGAAAAGTCAGAGGACGTCATGAAGGTGGTTTGGGTTAGCGGCTCGCCTTACATTATTTAGAGGGATCCGAGGACTAAGACGTCGAGCACTGGCGCATGCTAATCACTCGACCCAGATTGAATAATGAATCAGTATTCTTTCCCTTCTTTCTAGCTACCCACACTTTCTCATTGCGGTCGTCCTCGGCGAAGTCACCGCTACGTGACAGGCTTTTTATTACCTGGCGGAAGAATGCCTCCTTATTCCTTCGTTAGTGCCAGCCGGTGGTCGTTATTCATACATATATGCGGCCCGTGCTGTGTCCGCGCCATTAATGTCCTTGCATTCCAATTACTGATACAGAAAAAAATCTTTCCTAACGAAGGACAGATGGAATTTTAAAAGGCAAAGGGAACAAGTGATCGACGAAAAACACCCTATTCTAATTAAAAGTATTTTCATTAATGAAGTGGAACATTAAAGAGATGTTATACGAAGTTCATAGTCATAAAAGAAATTAAAAGGGTTAAAACCCTTTACGTGAAAATAACGAACAATTGAAATTTTATATAAAATTTATTAATTAATTCAAATATATTTTGTATTCGCATCGATTATTAAGGACGAGAACTTAGGCAGGCGCATCAGGTAGAGGACCATCGTATGGAAGGGCGTTAGCATAATGTCTTCGGGTTCGGTACATACATAACGCGCACACGTACAACGCGGATACGTATAACACGGTGCTGGCACCCCGCATAGTACTTTACTCCTTAGTACTTTGTGTGCAAATTATGCCCAGGACGAGACAGAATAGAAGAGCCTGGGTTTCTCGAGGATGAAGCGAGTCTCTGATGCAGCCTCTTCGTACGAGATTCGAATGAAAATTTAAGAGAAAGAGTTTACTGTGGTGCAGTCTTTTTGTCTCACGATGTCCGCAGACGACGTTGTTGAAGTTCAATTTCTAATGAATTTTATCAATACCACATGTGCGATTCACATTTTTCGTCATAGAAACAATCACACGATAAATGAACATAAAATGATACCAGAAACAATTATGCGAACATTTAGAAAAATTCTGTGGCACTTGGACACTTTATTCTTACAATGTAAAGTGGGTTAATGAAACGCTTGAAAAAGATGGCTCAAGATCTTTAAGAGGATCAAGAAGAAGATTACACCGCGGCCTATCATAAAGGCTTGAATTAGCTTTTGAATTAACTTTTACGCGTGCCTTGACAATTTTAATGATAACTGCAAGAGAGAAAGAGAGATGGAAAGAGAGGATTCGTATTATTGCTCTTTAGGGATCAGGGACTCTCGATTCTGCGACAAGCTGTACTCTCCATCTTATAATAACAGAGGCCTACCCTTCCTTGAATGCCAGCGTTGTGTTCTCCACATTCTCGTATCTATAGGCACCGATTAAACTAGGAATCTAGTTGATGCCATGCAACACATTGCACCCCTAATTTATATTTCAATACCGTATTATATTTTGTTTAGCAGAAAAAGTTGTATGGTTTAAGAAATATCATTTGCATACAAAATTTGCGTTTTTTTTTTTGTTAATTTTCATACATTTCGACTAAACGGAGAAAGTTATACATATATTACTTATCTAAAAAATTACTAGTTGGGGATAACGATTAGAGTGTATTAAATAATGCCATTCAAATTGTTTATTTAACAAGTATATTTTTTATATATGGCCAAACATTATTTTTTATTTCTATGGACAGTAAAGGGATAGCAGACTGTAATCTGTAGAAACACTCCCGCGTCTTTCTCCTCGTCAGTCCTTAAAGTCGTTTTAGGGGAAAACAAGACATTTATAAACACCCACCACGAGATTAGATTTGTTAAGATAATGAGGCGCCTGGTTTAGCGAAGATTCTCCACCATGCCTACAACTATCATCCTGAAGAGCCTGCAACCGCCGTCTCTCCTTAATCTCGGATATGACCTCGCACGGGGAGACGGTTAGACCATTGCAGGATGCAGACAGATTTGCGGGAAAATACATGTGCTCACGAGCCTTCCTAACGAATTCGCCGAGGTGATAACTCGTCATCATTACGAGCGTTGCAGACGTTACTCGTAGAAATACATTGCAATGCGCTACCAACATTTAGAGCCTACGTTTGCTAAATGTAAAACTCTTGCTTTCTTATTTTTTTTTGTTTAGCTTAGAAATTTTTCAAGTATTGCAGAATGAAAACGTGTCTGCCGAATTGAAGAAATTAAAAAGCTTTGATTGTACCTAGATCAACGTGTATATTCGTAATCGTATTATATCATTCGATGCTCCGGGCAAATCGAATTTTGTTTCCAAGCTCCGCGCAAATAGGGTGACGGGGCGACTCGAGAGCGTGAGGATAAAGCAAGAGCTCGCCAAGTCTATGGCCCTTGAGAGAAATGTCGAACCACGGTCGATCAGAATTTATCCTTACTACGATACAAGCAGCCGTATCCGGCGTCGCGTTATTTCGGCATCGGTGAAAAAAACATAATAAAATTTAACGGTCCGTCAGACTGCGGCATTCCCGCTCCCGGAGCAGCCAATAAATACGGGGAACAAGGCGGCTACAAATCTCAAGATAAACAGGAGCCCGTATTTTTCTACCCCCTTGACTTCCGCCGCGCTCTTCGCGCTTTCTCCGAGCCCGAGTGGAAAAGGGGTCTGCACTGCCCTTTTTACATTCCTCGTATGAATTATTAGGTGGCCGGACTTAAGGGGTGGACATACCGCGGTATTTAATTTTCGCTCCCCATTAAAACAGGACGAATTTTTCCCTAATCGCATCCCTGACGATGAAAGTGCGGTCGGCAGTTTGTCACCGACCCTTCGTTCTATTATCAATGTATCACCGCGCCTCACCTCGGCGAGTCGTACATTAATTTAGAGAGTTCGGCTTTTCGACGTGATTGCTTATCGAGTAGGAACATTTTCGGTTGCGCGTATTAACGAGGCGAGGGATCCTCGATGTCGGCAAGACGAGTACATCGGCGTAGGCGACGCCAATTAAGGAGGATGGCGAGGTTGCGAGCATCGAGATACAGCCAAGGTCTAGCGACTGTCGATGATGTATGTGGTGGAAAATACTGGAGGCAATCTGTCACACCATCGACGTCCCACAGGCGCCTCTACTCCCCTCCTTCGCCAGTCCCCTTCGCTCCTTTTTCTCGCAAACTCGCGAATGAATATCATACTACTTACAAATAACATAAGTAATTCTTCATTTACCATAGAAAAAGAAATAATGCTCTCGGTATTTTAATACTGATAGCCAATTACTAGTTAATTTAACTTTTATTTCAAATAATCTCGTTTAATATCTGAAAAATGTATATCTGATAACTTAATCGAATAATATTCATCTTCACCATGGTGAGACTCGTACAAGATTTGAGCAAATATCGCGTATAAATGAACTGTCCTGTAAGCAGGGTCTTTTTGAACATTTCTAAAGGCACCTGGCGTCTCTCTTTTCTCGATACACGCACGCGGGATATATGCCTCTCTCGCAGTCTTTTTCTTCCAGCTTCTTCCGGGTATATAGCTGATTAAACGTGCAACTATATAACGCAACGCAAATATACTGGCCCCGGGCTCGCCCCGGCTTTCCTTTTTTGGCGCTTCTCATCCCCGACGGCAGCCCGGAGTCGTCCCGTTCTCGATTCCACCTTTCGACTCTCTTTGAATTCCAACCCCGGTCACTTGACGGAAATATTTATCGAGGGTCTCCGGCGGGGCTCTTCCCCTCCCTCGGTGCCCTACTGCTTCGAGCTAGACAGGACGACGACAGGGCGAGACGCGCGGTTCCACGTAGTTCACCCCGATACCTTTCGTCGAAGTTCCCTCCCCGACTATCGCGTTCGTTCTCACTCTCGTGAGTTCTTTGATCCATTTTACGGAGTTTGTTCGGTACGGATTATTTACTCTCTTAATTACATTTCGATTCTATCTCCTCTCGTCTCCTCAGCGTTCATTCGTCGTACGACTGAATGACTGATTGTCAGTTCGGCCGTGCCTGCTCTTGAATGCGCTGACATGCTCGAGCTATGTAAATTCCGCATCACATTATGTCTTTATTGCAATCTACTTTAGCAGATATATAATAGATACACAGTCTCTCTTATTTTCATTGCGTATAAAAGTCAGTTAAAAAATTGGCATATTTTCTGCCGAACGAAGCTTTGCAAACATGAATAGATATAACACTCCTATCTGACGTTCCATGGCTGATATCCATATTTTTGTAATACACAAACATGCGAGTGCACAAAAAGTATATTGTATTAATTTTGGGTTTTTTATTTCGACAAAATGGTGACATTTTTATATTCCTCGCTCTTCTCTCATCCTTTCTGAGAGCGCCAGGACCTGATTTACATTTCTTTCTTTCGTCGACATAAAAATTCCACGGCGATAACTTCCTTTGTTCCACCCTCCGTGGTCGCGGGAACGACCGACCCCTGCGGCTCAAGAACTGCAGGGGGTGCCGTCGTAACCGCGTCTAGTTTCTCGTTCATATTACATTTTTTTCTTAATTAAAGGCAATACACACCTCTTGCTGGCGGATACGAATTATCTCTTGTCGGCCACGAGAAACTGAGATTTGCAACACTGGCAAAATAATATTTATCTGCCAATTTATGTGCAAACGAGATTGTATATTAAGTATTAACTGTAACGTGTAATTTAATGTATAATATACTATTCTGCTTACATATAAAATGAAGCCCAACACATGAACAAAATAATAAAAATAGTAATGCACTTTAATATTCTAAAATTACTTCTATTATCACAAGCTCGCACGCATGTTGAATATATTCATTGTATATAGATTTATAAAAAAAGCTTTCGATATTATTTTAATATCCAACTTATTTCTATACACACAACGTGTATTATGTATAAGACAGAATAAAAATAATCGAAATAAAAATTTATATATTATTAAATGATACAATAATGGAATTATTCGATGGATTTTTCATTATAACGAAAGAAACAATGTACTTTTATCGACGCTGTTGTTGTCGATTAAATAATTTTTTCTCAGATATATATTCGGAGAAACGGAAACATATCACACGATCTGCCTGCGCATTAATTAATATTCAAACGCGAACGAATAAGAATTTATTAGACTCGAGCATCCTTCTATGCGACGTTATGCGGACGTAAAGTTCAGGGATCGGTATAAAATGCCAATTGTCCAAGCAGCTTGATCGCTTTTTAAGTTGGACGATAATTACCATTATATTTTCGCGGAAGTTTTCGCAATCGTGCTCGAGAATTGCGTCGGAAGCATCGAGAACGACGATCGAGCGAACCGTAACCGCGCGACGTTTCGCAACTTTATACGTTCCTGATAATCTCTCGGAGAGCTCCCGGACGGTTATTCGCGGTGGTCGTCGGGATTTATGAAATGGCAATAAAATTTATATGACTCGCTGGATCGTTAGGGGTGCGGCTCGCTCGTTCAGATTGATGTCGGTTGCGCCGCGAGTCTGGTCCACTTGCCCGGGGCTACGTTTGTTTCTCCCTGCGATCGTCCACGCTCATTATTAATCCCTGGGAAATCGCGACAGTCATTTTATAATCACCGTGTAAAATAAAAAAGGGCTATATTTTCTATCGAATATTTCGTCAGTTCTGAATTTCGTACATAAAATGTAGACAACAATCTGTGCTGCGCATTGTATCTTTTTCCTTTATTTGATTCGTCCCGTGGACCCATTTGCATTTTTCTCATATGAATATTTTATATGTATTACTTCCAATTATATGTTTGGTTGATTCGAGTTTTTATTTATTAAACTGAATATTTAATCAAGTTATTTAATATACGTATATGCAGGTTACGTGCGCGAAAAAGGTTTATATATTCAAATATGCTCAAACAACAAATATATAAACGTAAAATCAATGAAAGAAAATTGATTATTTTGAAATGTACGCGCAAGTCTACAGTTTTACAAAATTGTAATATATAATTTTATGTCCAGTTCAAGGTAGCATCAGATATTAATAGACAGATTAGATTGACGATTACGACAATGTTGTGTATAAAGTATCGAGAACGAAAAATTTAGTTATCATTAATACGTTATATTTTATTTTAATCGTCCATAAACGTGACCGAAAGAGTTTACGACGTGTCTTCCGCATAATCTTGCTTGCCCGTCGTTTGATCTCGAGCGGAGAGGAGCAAAAAAAAAGGTGCTCCTGATAACTCACTTATGCAGTGAATCACGCGTGTGCTCTGCCGAGCATGATGCCTCGAGGACATGTCTGCTCTACCTGTTGCTCAATTCCCCATCGACGGTAGCAAGTATCGCGCGAAGAATTCGACGGCCTCTCCTTCTCCGTGTTTTCTCCCACCTATTGCGACGTGGAAGAATTCGCAAGCCGCTGAAGCAACTGCTACATGCATTTTCAGGGAGCGAAGCAACTTCCGTACGCGTCAAGAAGCTGACGGGTAATCGTAACGTTACGAATAACCGTGTTACGTTCGTTTTGTTGCAGGTGGACGATCGAGTCAGATCACCGGGAACATCACGATGCCTGACCGCTACTACCATGTCGCTTTCCATCTCGCCCTCTAGCCCCGAAGAACCTGTTACGCTGTAAGTAATACATATGTATAACAAATTTCAGAACTGTCTGCTATGTGGTGCTTCAGATGTTGTTATCAAGATGGACGCTATCAAACATCTCCGTGATATCTATCTCTGTTGGAATAGCTCTGATTCCCTGCTGCCTGCAAATAAAAAATTAGAATTGGATATAAACTTAACGAAAGATCCTAAAATACACTACAATTTGTGTGATAAAAAGATATCAGGTATAATTTGTTAAAAGAACAAATATAGATTCACTTCTCTATACTGTCTAAGAAGATTAAAAGTCGCGATAAATGAGGCGAGATCGAGATCCTTGTAGCTTCCTTTCCGCGGTCCAAAAAGCCACTCAGGCAAATTAGTCCTGCGATACAGCGATGGTGTTCTCGTATGGTGCTACGCCGCCTGTTATCGGGTGTTTCTTCTCTCTTACTGTCGCCAGCTTGGCTTTGCAGAGTACCGGCATAGATGGTAGGGGCCACGCAGAAAACGTACGGGGGGAGAGAGAGAGAGAGAGAGAGGTGATATTTATGCCAGTTTTTTATTGCGCTTTAGCCCGAGAGAGCAGAATGGAAACAATATGTCACCCCGGTAGGGAAAGTAGGGTGGTAGCGAGATGGGAGAAGGTGGAGGCTGTGCGAACTTCTTGTAGGTGGCCCGACCGGCGGTACCTAACGTTAATACTAACGCCTCCGCCGCACTAACGCCCTCCAACCGACGTCATGATTTTAAATGAACAACCCCGGTTTCTCCCTTTTAGCCCGAAAACACGGGCAAACGGCGGGATTGCTGCCGCGCATTTCGCGGTACCGCGTATTAAGCGATTTTTGAATTTGTCCGCATTGTGCTTTTATTTCCATATCTCGAAATAGTCAGCGTAATTGATTGGTGCTGCGTACACAATTGAAAATGAATGTTTTTTTCCTATAAAAAAATGCCTACGTACATATAAATAATTGTAAGCTTCGGGTGGAGTGAGTCAAAATATAGATTGTCTCGTTTGCATAACATGAAACGATTTTAGCTTCATATAATAGTTGAGAAAATAAGATACCATTTATTGCCTAGTTTGATAATTGCACTTTTCTGTACGTAGATTATTTGAAAGGTTTTTGGCGAACGATTAAAGGACTCAGGTTTCTTCTGAGAAACCTTCGGAGAAATTTCATCGCGCAAACGCATACCGGAGACGCGCAGGTATCGGGTTACGAAGCGAGAAGATGAATTTGTGCAGAAAGAAGAGATTTCGCGTGCACTCTCCGAGTAAACACATAGACCCAACTATATAAATAAATCTCCGGTAATCTCGCGGTAAGACCGAAATATTCGAGGTCGGACAATTTCCGGCGGTTCTGCTTATCGTTTTGGAAGCGCGCGGAAAAGAAAAGGAAAGAAAGAAACGAAACGGGGGAAGCAGGGAGGACTCGTTATTCGGGGTCTCAAGAGTCATCGGATAAGTGCATATCGATTTCTCCCTATTGGCGAGGGTCGGGCCGTCGGTAAGATCGAGGCGAATGGGAAAAAAAGAAGGCGGTAAAAAGGGCAAAGGCTATAAGTAACGGACCGTCTGGTGGAAAGCGCTCGAGGGCGAACAGTGATTTAGAGAAATTAAAACTTTAATTCATGTTCGGGTTCATGGGAGGGAGAGGGGGGAGGGGGGTTGTGTCCTCTACCTCCTGTCTTCTCTCCCTCCCTGCTCAACCGCTGCTCCACCCTGTGGCATTCTCTGTCCCCGTCGATCGACCGAAATCCCGCTCCGCGCGTAAATTGGCAAACCCAACTAGTGCACGTTTTACTTTGCTATTCTCTCGCGGGTCTTCTGCATTTTCATATAAATACTAATCCTGTATTACGCAACATATCACAAAGCGATATATTTACTGGAGAACACCTGAGCACGCGGTAGTGAAAATAAATTATTTTGTTCATAATTCGTTGTTAAAGTAATTCCTCGATGAAGGTTAAATCATGACAGAAATCATTCAATGTTTAGAATGATACGGTTGGCAGTCTGAAAACTATGAAAGAATGTCCTGAATAATGGAATAGAAACGTTATTCAGCACATGTAATAGCTGCTTGTTTATCAACCGCGAGTAAAATTGGATGATTTATAACAAGAGGTCGAGCGAGCAAGTGCTTCAGAGTCGGTCATCCGTGTCTAGACACGATTATTATCATTCTGATTTAAGTTGCACATGTATTTTGCAGCATAATAATGCCAGACAGGCCTGTATGGCCGACATTTGCACAAGAGGCGAATAAAAATTCAATAATGCTGAATTAAGGAACGCTATGTATACTCCGCCGCTTATATTCTCAAAGCATTTTCTCCCCGAACTGGATATAAATTATCCATAAGCTCTCTCCTATAGATATTTTTCCGAAAATTTATCGGTATTCCCATTTGCTAACTTTATAACGTCAACGTGGTCAAGGAAAGCCATTGCTATGAATATAATTTATAAGAATCGTGTTCCCTCGATCTTTCGTTATCGATTCAAGCAGGGCATTTTTTAATATAATTTTCAAAACCTTTATTGTACTTTTGTTTAATTAATTAAATACTATTCAATTAAAGTTCCGATAAAGTGTTGATTATACACAGTCATAATTTTGTCACGAACGAACGTGCGATATTTAATACTGTTACTTATAATCGCGAAGAGTTGTAAAAAGCCACAAACTCTCGTGCACAAAAGCGTTGTGATAAATCTGCATTTCGGAAGACGTCCTTACAAACTTTTATGAGCCATGCATGATACGGAATATGAGGAAAGGATGTATCTTCCTTTATCACCCTTTATCTTCCTTTCCCTTGGCCCGCTGTCCCTCTCGCGGTTTCTCTCCTTGTCCGTCCTTCTTCCGCACACTTCTTCTCACTCGCTGCCTCTGCGCATCGCGCTTTGGCTTTTAGGGCAACCTCCGCCTCCAATAAATTCCCATCACCGGCTCCCAGGTACGCCTTCGCCGAGTAAATCATACCGTAAGTGAATCTGAATTGAATGCAATGAGTAAATATGGCTCTCATATAACGAAAGGCAACCACGAGTGTCTGCCAGAAACCATGACGACCGATTTCTAATCCAGGAGACCGCTTTATTTGCCGTACTGTATTGCAATTGCAATTTAAATTTATTCTCGACGTCTTACGCGCGCATTTCGTCCCGCCGACGCCACACCCGAGGAAATTCAAGCTCTTTGCGCGTCTCTATTTCGACTGCATTATTTTTCTTTGCCGTGCGAAGCGACTATGGCCGATTTACGCGTGTTTTCCACGTAGTTTCCGCCCGCATGTATGCGTGAACGCGAGTCAAGGAGCAGCCAGTGGAAATGCATAAATACATGAGTCGCGGGGCAACGAGGGAGACAAGCTTGGCCCGCATATGTAGCGAGCGACTCGTAACCTCGTAATAACGTGTGGATAGCGGCTCTCTCGTCGTGAAAATATGGCCCTTCAAAAGCCTGTAGTTTTCCCTCGAAAACGGGCGCGGTTTCGCTCGCTGTCGAAAAAGAGCCAGACGACACATGAGAAATGACAATCTTATTCCACAACTTCCTGTCACTAACTCCGTTTCGCTCGACGATTCTGTTTATCGTGCAACTTCCCTTGTTACCGTGCCGTAATGATTTTTTGGTCACGTACATTTATCACTTCTAGAAATACCATTTACTAGTTTTATTTTGAAACTCTTACAACATTGTAATTTAATTTACCGTTCAACATCTTATAAATGTACGTAA